>NC_026147.1:17138339-17144269 GCF_000512975.1 Sesamum indicum
TTGTTCTGGTATAAAGCAAGAGTCTGAAGACTTGTACAATTCTCAAGCTCCTTCGGTATGGTCCCAGAGAACTGATTGTCCCAAAGAATGAGATCAGTTAATCTCTTGAGCATGCCAAGCTCTCTAGGTAAGTTGCCTCCTATTTGATTTTGTGCAAGACCAAGAATTTCCAGGCTTTCACAATGGCCTATCTCAGCTGGTAAACTTCCAGAAATTGCATTCTGCCCTGCACGGAAAATTCTCAAGCTTCTCAAGTTACCAAAAGACCGAGGCACCGAACCAGTGAGGTTATTGGTGTATGCCACAAACTGAACAAGAGAAGTTAATTTACCAAACTCCTCAGGAATTGGACCAGAAATCTGATTGTTGCACAAATTCAGACTTATCAGGCGAGAAAGATTACCCAATTCAACTGGCATTTCCCCATCAAGCTGATTATCATTCAAGTTAAGAGTTTCTAACTTTGAACAATTTGCAATCTCCTTAGGAATACTCCCTGTGAACCCATTGTTTGACAGATCAAGATAAGTTAGATAGACCAAATTACCAATCCAGGAGCTCAGAGTTCCTGAAAGATTCCGAAAGCTCAAATCTAGGGACCATACCACTGGATTATAATCCGAAGTGCAATTCACACCTATCCAATTGCAGGGTGTCTGATCATTTGGATTCCAATTCCAAAGAAAATTAAAGGGATCAACAATGCTTTTCTTGACCTGCAGGAGGTAAATTCCATCTTCACTCAGAGCCTCTGACGGGCAAATCAGCATCAGTGAGACCGACAATATTCCTAGGCATCCCCAAAGAAGACCTTTCTTCAACTCAAACGCCCAAGACATTTTTGTACCAACCTTTTAAGTTTGGTCAAATTACCAAACACACCAGAAAGATAAGTTTATTCCTTGCTTCTGCTAAAATGTTTCGACACAAAAGAAACACCTAAATGGTGTCAATCATAATCAGGAACTGTCCAAACTCCAAGTTCTGATAGAAACTCGGAGAAAAGGCATCTTTCATAAACCTTGACAAGGGCCCAAAGCGATAATGAATTGATTATTTGACAGCAGCCAACAATTCAGAAAATCCATTCCACCAAATGGTCATTGCTACATATGTTCAAGAATAGACAACATAAGAAACAACAAGTAATCAAGCACCATAAAAAGAGGTTAAGAAAAGACCAAGACTTTGCATACCTTTAGCTCCATGAGACCAACACCAAATTAAGAACAGACTTCAAACAGATGATTCTCCGCGTACTCAAGTGATGCCTTGGGAAGAACATATAGAAAAAATCATGGAATTCATAAATAAAGCTATCACAGAAACATGATAAAAATCTGAACTCCCCGAAGCTTCAATCCCTTCTCCAAGAATGGTGGGCAATTCAAATTCACATGCAAGATTTGAGAAGACAGAGAGAAAAAACCAATTTTCAAGGTAGAAAAGTCAAAGAAGTTCCCGGAATCCAAATGCAATTAATCAAATTGCTTTCTTTTGTATTAAATTGATGGGAAGTTGTGTTGCGTCGGAAGTAAAAGAAGAGCACCAAACAGCCCAAGGTCTTGGACTTTTTCGTTATTAGAGCAAAAGGGCCTTCTTCAAATGGAAAAACGAAACTGAAAAATCTTCTTGTTGGATGGAAGATACATTTGCCAGTCCCTTCATTGAAGCTCTAATGGCCGACAAAGCATGCTTTCACAATCTTCCCTCCCTCTCTCTCTCTCCTCTCCTACTCTCTTCTCTCGCTCTCTATATAGTTTGTATCTAAATACATGTATCTTTCTCTTTGTTTCTTGCTGTTTCTGGGCTGTATATATATGTATGTGTGTTGTACAAGATTTTGTTTTGGCCTGTCTTCTCTCTATCATCAAGATTTTCCTTTTCCACTCTATCTCAAACTCTTTGCTCCTTTTCCACTCTCTCTTTCCCCTCTCTCTCTCTCTCTCTACAAAAAGTGGGATCTTTTTTTAAGTGCTTGGGGAAAGGTGAACTTTTTAAGCAAGAAGGAAACTGGAAAAAGAAAAAAAAAAGTACACCATAAATATTTTATCTCAATATATATTATTTTTTTTTTCCCATTTTCAAGAAATTTTTGTGGGCATTTTCTGGATGGGGACAGGCATTGGTAGGTAAGCTGGTGAGATGAGATTTATATTCATACACCAGTAAAGGAGAGTGAAGTCAGAAGTGATGCATGCAACGATGTCGTTTTCTCCTTCAATTTCTTGACTAAGTAGTCTAAAATAACATTCTCTATTTTCCCTTTTTTCCCCATATATATATATATATATATATTCTTAAGAATCTATTTAGACTTCCGAAATTTTAGGATTTGAACAGATGAAAAAAAAAAAAAAAGAAAGTCCCTTCATTAGTATCTTTTTCCTATTTTTTTCTGATTTTGTTAGTTGAAATTTATACATTAATTCTTGAATTTTTAAGTAAAATATGAATTTATAAAAATATTTATACGTATATTGATTTTATTTGTTTTATTTACTTGATGATATATATACATATATATTTCCATATAAAATACTAGTAAAAATTTGGAGGAAAATAAATAATTTTTTCCTTTTTTAATAATGTTTTTTAACAAATTTAGTTGATTTTTCTTATATAAAAAGAACCCATTTTATCTTTTATTTATTTTCTTGAGTTTTTTATTATATATTATCTTATTAAATAAATTAAATAACAAGATGATAAAATATTTTCTTTTTCTGACTTATCTGCTTTGACAACCCATCCCTCTTTTTTCTCAACCTCCAATTGTGTCACATGCTATTCATGACCTCAACCATGATGTAATGCCACATTTAGATTGAAATGAAAAAAAAAAAAAAAAAATCCCTTTATTTCCTAATTGAATCATTTTGATTATTTCATCTAATTAGAGAATTTATTTTTTATTAATTGAATTAAATATATCAAAATGGTATTATATAAGTAGGAATGACAAGTTTCAACCTGTTTTCAAACCTGCCCCAGACCCTTACTCGATTCCAAACCCGTTTAGTCTAATACTGTAAGATTTAAATTTTTTATTTTTTTAAATAATTATATATATATATTTTTTTTGAAGAATTAAAGTATTACTTGTAAGTACCTAATAAGCTATTATTATGTTAAAAGTATATTAAATTAATTTTAAATAAATTAAAATATATTTTATAAATATTATTTCAAGTGGCTCTACGTCAAGTTTTAAACAAGACCTAAGATCATCCTACTCTTGAAATAGGTTTAAGATTGAACCCACTCTACGTGCTCCATTATCATCCTTATATACATGCATCAGCAGCGTTTATCATCCACAATTTTTATATTTAAAATCTTAAAATTAATATAACCAAAGTTTAATCAAAATGTTTATTTTGTATTGCAGCAAGGGAGTGTTCATATACATACAAATCATTAAAAAAAAAATTCCAATAGAATTCATTGCCTAAGATTCTAATGCAATATGAGTGCATTCATTCAAAACAGTATATATATATATATATGAAAAATATAAATAATTCCCCTATAATATTATAAATAAATAAATTACTCCCTTATGGAAAAAAAAATACAGCAATTTATCTCCTTGTCTTTTTTAAAATGAAGTAATATATTTCCTCAAATAAGGAGGTAAATTACGTTATTTTAAAAAATATAAAAAAATAATTCTATCATAGGGATTAATTTGCTCATTTTTATAATATTACAGGAGATTAATTATATTTAGATATGTGTGTGTAAAGGTAGTACTATAGATTTGTTGGCTCACCTACACACATACTATTGGACACAACTTAAAAGTCCTCAAGACACATCATAATGTTCCTAGAATTTTGGGAGTGTTAAACATGAGAACAATATCATTAAAAATCTAAACAGTAACTGAAAATTGAGTTTGCTACTCCCAATGAAATGATTAATATTTAAAGGGTATTTAGATAAATTTGCAATTTTTTAGAAATATTTGAAAACGTCTGAGAGGAATGAGTTTATAAGATCTAGAAATAAGATATTTATTATTTTTAGAGGTCGGTTCAAATTCATTTAAATTAGTAGCAATTTAGCATTACTAATGTTTCAAAATTTTATTATTTTATTTTATAAAAATACTTTAATAAATTATTTTAAAATAAAATTTAATAT
Source organism: Sesamum indicum (assembly GCF_000512975.1). Classification (NCBI taxonomy): domain Eukaryota; kingdom Viridiplantae; phylum Streptophyta; class Magnoliopsida; order Lamiales; family Pedaliaceae; genus Sesamum; species Sesamum indicum. The sequence continues at coordinate 17,142,489 of NC_026147.1, forward strand.
CTTATAAGTTTCATAAGCGTCTTATATGATGTATGGACATATTAAGATTTTCTAGAAATAGGGTGATGAATAATAATAGGGGAAAATGTAATTTAGCCCGCCCCTGTAATATTGTAAATGTGCAAATTATCCTTTTATAAAAAAAATAAAAATTTACACCAATGTATTTTTTAAAATTAAGCAATTTACCTTCATAGACAGGGGGATAAATTGTTTCATTTTAAAAAATATAGGGAGTTAAATTACTATTATTTTTTTATAGGGGTAATTTGTTCGTTTATAATATTACAGGGATAAATTACATTAAACCCCAACAAAAATATATAGCATTAATTCATATATATAAATGATATTTTTAATGATGGATGCGACTCTACTAACATGTAATACTAATATAAATGATTAGATGCACATATATATTTAAAAAGTAACTACGATGAATAGCCATTGGTGTATTCGTAATTAATTTATATTCCTCACAAATTTTATATTTGATAAAATAATTAATCTTAAAATTAAGCTCAGTTGATTATTGTGTATGCATAAAACTAAAAAAAATAAAAATAACAAAGCCCTTAAATTTTTTTTTATTCTTTTTAATACTAGCCACCATGACATGTAATATTTGTGCACATATAATCAGATAGATACAATATAAATTTAATAGATAAAAATCAATGTATAATTATTCAATCAATAGTAGATCAAGTAATTAACACGAGTGAAAGTAGAGGATAAATATGATAGTATATTGACAGTTAAAAACTGAAGTGGGTGGCCAATGAGGACTAGTTTTGTTGGTGAAGTTGGGGCCTCATGATCTTAGAAGTGCATGATATAATTGTTGTAATAGTATTTGTTAGATATTGATATCGACGGGGATGATTGTACTTGTAATCGATTTATTTCAATTAATAGAACATTCATCGCTCTTACCTCAAAAAAAAAGAATATGATTATTGTAATAGTTTTTATTAAATATTGACGTCGACAAGAATGATTGTACTTATACTCGATTTATTTCAATTAATAAAAAGTTCATTACTCTTACCTCTAAAAAAAAACTAACATGGAAAATAAACAAATAATTATATTGGTACATATATTTAAGAGTATAACTGATATTTTAAATTTTTGAAGTTGCAGTATCACAAATTGCCAATTATGAGTAAGAAGTGATACTTTCTATACTAGCGTTTTATCATATCGTTCTGCGTACATATAATAAGTAATATTAAAAAATTTAAAATATATTATAATTAAAAATAAATATATAAATCAACACATTATATCTTATAAAAAATTAAATAAATAAAAAAATTAACGTCAAAGTATTATTCATATAAAATTAAGGTCAAAATATTATTCATATAATTAATAGTGTCACATATTAGTATTAATTGGAGTGATTAGATCGTGTGGAACGTGATAGGGCGTAGAGAGGTAGAGCCCACCAATAGGCTAAACAGGTGGGGGCCACCAACCAAAAAGGAGGTGCAATGGACCCTGAAATTGGAGATGATTCGGCTTTCCTACACCCCAAGCACTTGGTCTTTATGTCGAAATCAATGATGATTCTGCTGAGTATGTGTCGAATGGATAGTCTGCGCACTAATTATTGGCTCTTGGAAAATGCATTACCCAATCCAATCAATAATATTCCCTTCCACCCAAAACTATTATTACTATTTTTTTTTAATTTTTGACAACATATATATATATGGTAGTTGGTAAAATCAAATTTCAATTATTTTATGTCATTATAATATTATTTATATGTT
>NC_026147.1:17144308-17144944 GCF_000512975.1 Sesamum indicum
CGTCTAAAATAATGTGAAGAAAGTATTTTTTATTTGAAACTTCTATTCTTGAAGCGTTTAAATTTAAATTCATTCAAGTAAAAAGTTACAATTTCGACCAATTTTTGTAATTTATTAATAGATGGTAACTATTAAGATGTTTTTACGAACCATCCAACTTTAATTTTCGTCCACTTTACACTTTCCTTTTCGAACACTGCCAACTTTTATTATTGTTTGATTCCGTATAAGTTTTTGTACAATTTATTCCCATAACAAAAGTAGAACTTATTACAAACACCCTCTATAGTATTGGGCTAGAAATTTTGTTATTATTATGAAAAAATACAAGATACCCTCTTGTGCTATGGGGTATGTACACAATACCCAATTGTGAAGAAAAGAAAAGCATACTGCCCTATCATTTTCAAAATGAAGTAAAATATCCCCTTACAAGGGATGACGTAATCACGCGCCAGCCTTATGACTTTTTATGATTTTTCAAAATTAAATATAATTTTATATATAAATTTATGTATTATTAAGAACACATATCTTTTTAATTAAAAATATTACTTCATATATATAAAAAAATAAAAAAAATATTCAAACCAACCCCCGGCCACCGACGACCCCACCGCCACTGTTGCCCTCTCT
>NC_026147.1:17144954-17184954 GCF_000512975.1 Sesamum indicum
TTGTGGAATCAAGGCCCCCCCCCCCAGCTTTCATTGCTCCCTCCTCTCCATTCCCTAGCCTTTGTCGCCTTCCCCCATTCCCATTGCCCCACCCTTGTCAGCTTCACCTCCCATTTCCCTTACTGCTGCCACTACCAACTCCCCCTGTTCTCACCCCCTAAGCAGACCAATTAAAGCAGGACCTCGATGATATATGTGAATAAGAGGTCTATTGGCATGTAAAGGATCCATCCACAGTTTGAACTTATGGCCAGATCCACCCTCATATTCCACCCCTACTAGGAGCTGAGTTACGTGTTTAATCAGCTTTCCAACACCAAGATCTTGTTGACCTAGAAGTGGTCTATATAGTTTGATCTTTCAATCTATATCTCGTCATCCTAGCATCCCATAATGACCCTATATTATGCTGAATAATCTCCCCAAGATTGATCATCAGTGCTTGATTCATGATTTGAATGCTGCAATTCCCAATCCTCCCTCATTAATACGCAGGCACATTTGTCCCCAAGCAACTTTAGAGTAACCTCGACCATCAATTCCTTGCCAAAGAAATCAGACCCATAATATGGCTGTTGAGCATCAACCATGGGCGAATTTAATAATGCGGAATAAGAATGTGAATAAAATAAACCCCAACTCGAAAACCATCAATAAAGGCAAGGCCGTCAAAAATAAGAAACCAAAGGCAAACAAGCCCTGTTGGAATTGTGGGCAGGATGGGCACTAGGCCAAGGATTGTCCTACTAAAAAGGCCAAGATTAGGCAGACAACTGTCAATATGGTTTTGGGAGGATCTAGCGATGTTAACACCTCAGGAGCAACTGAAGAGTATGTTTCCGTACAACCAACTCTTGACTATTTATGAACTTTTGATTAGTTGATAGACACTGGAGCGAATGTGAATATTTGTGCTTATAAATCTTTATTTGTGTCTTATTAGGCCATCAATGGAAGGACAATAAGCATGAGAAACTCCAGTACAACTAAAGTACTTTGGAAAGGAAGCATGGACTTAAAACTTCCACCAGGGCGCATTCTGTCTTGGAAAAGAGTTCATTAGGTACCTACTGTTAAGGAAAACATATTAAGTAGTTCTGTAATAGTTAGCAAAGATATGAATTATTCTTTAAATTCAATAAAGTTGTAATTCAAAAATTTGGTGTTTTTGTTGGCGAAGGTTATTTGTCTGATGGTTTATTTAAAGTTTGAGTTGAAAATAATAAAATTGAAATTTTGGATCCTGTTATTTTTTAATGTTGAATCTTCTACTTTGTGGCATAGTAGATTAGGTCATTTAAATTTGGGTTCAATCAAACGAATCATGAATCTTCTTTTAATTCCTAGTCATGATATTGAACGAAGCCACAAATGCCAAATTTGTATAGAAGCTAAACAAGTTAGGAAAAAGAGTCTTTTTCTTTCTATAATAGTCCTTTCGGTTACTTTATAGAGAATTAAAGAGTTATAAGTTTCTCCTAGGACTCTAAGAGCTCCCGACCTTATCAATCAGTTGAAAGGGATTCCAAAATACTTGATTTAATTCACACAGATATTTGTGAGTTCAATGAAGTTTTGATAGGGACCATAAACGTTACTTTATCACCTTTATAGATGATTGTAGTAGATACTATTTTGTCTTCCTCCTTAGAAATAAAGATGAAGCCTTAGATAAGTTTATTTTGGTTAAAAATGAAGTAGAAACCCAAACTGGTAAAAAACTTAAATAATTGAGATCTGATAGATGAAAAGAATATGAGTCGAGTAAGTTCAATGAATATTGCCAAAATTTTGGCATTATTCATGAAGAGACTTCTTCATATTCCCTTCGTCTAATAGAGTAGCTAAACGAAAGAATAGAATCTTTAAAGATATGATTAACAGTCTTTTATTAACCTCTGGGTTATCAAAGTTTTTGTGGGGAGAGACTTTGAATACGGCTTGCCATATTCTGAACAGAGTTCATCTAAAACACAATACTAGTTCTCATTTCGAATTATGGAAAGGTAGGAAACGAAGCCTCAAATAGTATTTAGAGTGGGGGTGCTTAACAAAAGTGTTGGTCCCAGAGCACAAAAGAATGAATTGGGTCCTAGACTGTTGGTGTTGTATTCTTAAGCTATGTGGAGACAAGTTATGCTTAGAGACTTCTAGTTATTAAATCAGAAATTTCAGCCATTGAGGTCAACATAATAGTTGAATTTCATGATACTATTTTTTAGATATATTTCCTATGAAAATAGGAATACCTTAAAGTGTTTCACTTGATGGTTCACTTGCCTCCACGTCTATTCCTGAACATATGGAGAAAATGACAAATTTGTGGGTTAATTCTAGCAGTACTAGTCCGACTCATGAGTAGTTAGACAAACGTAGACGAAGTAAGAGAGAGCTAAGGCTATCAAGGATTTGGGAAGTGACTTTGTCACTTACAACACCAAGGATGATCTGGTAACTTTCGAAGATGCTATGGCTTCTTTAGAAGCTAAGCAATGGAAAGAGCTGTCAAAAGTGAGATAGACTCCATAGTTTCTATGGGACATGGGTGCTAGTCAATCTCCCTCCAGGGTGTATCATGATTGGGTGTAAGTGGATCTTTAAGAACAAACTGAAACTTGATGGAATCATCGATAAGTTTAAGGCTCAATTGATGGCTAAGGGTTTTAAATAAAAGGAGTGAATAGACCATTTCGATACCTATTCTTCAGTAGCTCGGTTGACTACAATTTAGATGCTCATAGCACTTGCTTTTTGGTGTATAGTATCTCAATTTACCAGATGGATGCAAAAACAGCCTTTTTGTATGGTGACCTCAAAGAAGAAATATACATAGATCAGCTTGAGGGGTTTGTAGCTCGTGGTAATGAGTGCAAAGTTTGTAAACTAGTTAAGTCTGTCTATGGGCTTAAACAAGCACCCAAACAGTGGCATTGAAAGTTTGATAAAAATTGTTCTTACGTTTAACTTCACTGTTAATGAAAATGATAAATGTATTATTGTAAAGTTAAAAGAGATAAAATAATTATTTTATGTTTGTATGTAGATGACATTTTGTTCTTCGGACCATGCTTGGATATAAACCAAAACCAAGTCATATTTTAACAATAAGTTTGAAATAAAGGATATGGGTGAGGCTGATGTAATTCTTGGTATCAAGCTCGATGGCACAATTTAAATATTCCTAAATCATTGAGAATTTGCAGTATCTGGCAAATGGCACGAGTCCAAATATATCTTTTTCTATCTCAAAGCTGGCTAAATACACTAGTTGCCCGGACAGAACTCATTGGGGAGCTTTGGATAGGGTACTAAGGTACCTAAAGGGCACGGTGTCATTGGTCATACATTATGGCAGATTCCCTGCTGTTCTTAAAGGATACAGTGATGCTAGCTAAATAGCCAAAAACTCCAGTAGTAATGGGTGTTTAGAAAATATTTTTACCTCAGGTGGGGACGCAGTCTCCTAGAACTCTACTAAACAGACTGTGATAACTCGATCTACTTTTGAATTCGAGTTATGTGCGTTGGATATGACTAGTATTGAGGCAAAATGATTATATGGGTTGTTGTCACAACTTCCCATTGTAAGCTAGCTTTTTCCACTCATTTCTGTACATTGTGATAGTTAAACCACAATTGCAAATGTTCGGAGTCGTAAATACAATTAAAAGACTAAATGACACATCCAAGTTAGAATGAAGTCTATAAGGGCATTAGTATCAGACAAAGTAATCGACATTGACTTTGTGGAAACAAAGGACAATGTGGTTGATCCTTTGATGAAAGGATTATATCTGTCACAAGTACATAAATTCAGATTGGGGATGGGACTGAACAACTATCAGATGTATTTACAAAAGCAACTCAACTTTCTAAGTGGAGATCCCACAAAGAAGGTTCAATATGGTATCAATAAATTATAGAGTATATCAGAGCATCAGAATTAGGCTAATATATTATATCTAAAGTTTATCCCTTGTAATTCTGAAAAGTATTGATACTGTGTCAACAAACTCGTACGCTCGACAAATGTTATCAATTGGTTAATAATTTTCTTTTTGGTTTTGTAAGATGTCTTGTATAGAATAAATTTTCTTTTACTTGCATTATGTCATTGAAAAATAATCATTAACCCTTGAATCACAACCACATTAGCTAAAAGCATGAAAATATAAAATAAATAAAAGGAATATTTAGAATAATGTTCATACGAAATTTCATGTCAAATTAGATAAAATAAAATAAAATAATGAACGTTAAGGAGCGTTTGCCTTCTTTATTCAAAAATATATTTTTTTAAATTCTTCAGGACAAAAGGGTTAAAAATGAAACTTTAACAAAGTTTTTTCTAGTCAAAATCGCAAGAATGTTTGGTTTTATTTTTGGGTAATTCTCAAAACGAGACAAAACATATTCAATGTTTGCCTACTTTTTCTTATATTTCATTTGTGTGTTGTTTTATTTTTAAACTTTCTATGTATAATATATATATATATATACACCCACTTATACTTATAAATATAATACAAAAAAGACATGATATAATAATGAACAGTGGTTTTTATCCTTTAAAATACAATATTAAACATACAACTTTTATATATACATATTTATATATAAAAGAGATATGATTGGACAATAAATAATAATTTTTATCTCACAAATTCCAACATCAAACCACACCACTTATTTTAAAATATTTTAAATTACCTCTAAAAACAAATCCGAACATATTCTTTATCTTCAACACATACTTATTTATCTTTATTTTTCTCTCTCTATTTTCAAAACTCCTCAAAACAAAACTAAAAATCTCCAATTTTTCCTACTTTCTTGCGAAACATTCTGAATTTAAGTCTTTTACTTCTCATAACTTACTCCAAATCCTCTATAAATTAAATTATACCTAGTAAAATAAAAACATTGAAACCATCCAATTAAATGTGGTATATGCGCATATCTGTATGTTCTCTTTGCAATATTCTACTGTGTCACATGAAAAATTATATATATAGTTTTAGTATAAGTTTGGATAACTATATGAAAGTTTATCTTTATTCAAAAAATTCATCAAAGTTTTTTTGATAAACTATTTTTTATTTTTATTTAATTTGACATAAATGTATGATATTTGTCCACCTTCATCCAAAATATTTACAGATATATTGTTTGAAATAAACTAGTTAGTAAATAATTCGAATTTATGTTTATATCTAATACTGCTCTTTCAGTATCGAATATCATAATACTAAATTTAAAATTATTTATCAAATTACTCATTTTTATATCATATATAACTCTTAAATTATTTATAATTCCTTACTTATTAACTTTTATAAAAACATAATTCTCAAAATATTATATTTTGGCACGCGATACTAACTAATATTAAAAACAAAAGTTAGAGCATAATGCTTGTTCAATATAACTATTTTTTATAAAAAAATTTCAAGAAAAGGAAATTAATTATAGAAAAACAATAAAGAAAATTGTTTTGGGTAGGAGGGCCATTCATGTGAACTGTCGCGTCATGACCACAGCTTTCATACATATTTGTGTTGGTGAATAGACGTCGACCCACCACCATTAGTGGCTGCTTTTCCCAATGATGATTCCTCGTAGGGTTTGGCTCACCACCACTCATGGAGTTATTTATTAAAATATTCTAGGAAAAAAAAATTTACAACTCTGTCGCAATTTTTTCTTTTTTCTTTACAATATTTTAATAAATAACTCACCACTCATCACCCCCTAAACACTACTCTAAAATTTAATTAAATTTTTAACCACTTCTAAGTAAAAATATTTAAGTATCTCATTATTAGACGGCTCTAACTGAAATCATGCAATTCTTTTATCAATTGACTAGGATCCCCAAACTGTCCGTATCGAGGATGGTATTTCCACCTCGTTACCTGCCACCTCACCATAGTGGATGCGTTGCTCACCTCAAAAAGCTTGTGGGACGAAGAACAAGAAAGGGTCGAGTTCGAGGCTGTCAACGGGGAGTGTGATCCTGTTCACCAAGTTGTGGGACAATTCTGAGGATCAACTCTACTGGCATTATGATGAGAACGGTTATTGTGCGGTCAAGAGCGCATACCGATTGGTTATTCAATAGTTGGACCCCGCAGAGGAAAGCGAGAAGCGTCGCACCGACACTGGGACTTCATATGGAGAGTGAAGGCAATTTGCATGGAAATGCTGGCTTCTAGCTCTCCTAACTCAGCCAAATTTCCCCGGAGGGGGTCTAGGTGGATAGTTTAAGTGTGCTGGGCTGCAACAGCAAGGATGTTATTGAGCATGTGTCGGGTGATTACTCCTTTGCCAAGCTGGTGTGGGCGCTGTCACATGTTCCACGGAGGTGGGTTGCTCGGCAGCATCTCAATGTTGAGACATGGATGCGGCGAGCGCATGATCGGCTGCATATGGAGGAGTTTACGACTTTCCTCATGATTGTTGGACAGTCTGGGTTAACAGGAGTAGGTGGACATTCGAAGGCGGCACGGGCAACGCTCTAGTTCTTCTCAACTAGGTCAAGTGATAACTTCAACTTGGTTTCAATCCAGGTTGATCACGCGGCTACGCTTTTTGGATTTTTGTTTAGTTCACATATTTTTTATGGTTGTTTGACCCTTTTGATTCATATAAACCTTTTTTCTGTTTTTCTCGAAAAATCAATATTATTAACCATAATTATTGTTGTAGTAGACGATATAATGTCATTAAAATCCTATCTCGTGATTTTTTTCTTTAAAAATAGTTTTATGTTTTATTTTAATGGAGGATTATGATTACTTTATATATGGTCTTTCAGTTTTTTGAAATTTTATGTGGATGTTTTGTTTGTATATGTGTAAAAAAGATTATAGTGTATGATTGTAGCACCCTCTAACGTTACTACAACTGTATCTTAATTAAATATTACACTTAATATGAGTTATGTTTATACACACACACACATAATCCAGTCCCTATGTAATATATATACGTAATCTCTCATCACAACAAACACAATTAACTTTTCGTCCATAAGATTATATATGTATAAACACATATCAAATACCACAAAATAAAACTATTATAATTAATTCACAAGCCAACCACATTTTAAATTCGTATTTATACATTTCTAAGATGTGATTTCTATTTTTACTCACAGATGAGGAGAAAACTGCATGTTGGCCCGATTTGACTGAAATACATAAGTTGGACCTAGCCCTCAGTAGGTATGCAAGATCAACTCCTGAAAATATAAATAGAGGAATGATCCTGCAACTCAATAGGTAAACAACTGACACCACCTATATATGTACATCAAATATAGTTTCAGACCAGGAAAACCTAGCAATATATAAATAATATAAAATCAATTTGATTCCAACACAAATAACTTTGCTTATAACGTAATCATCTCATAACACGACAATCAATCAAACTCTCTTTTTCCAGTCTGCTTACCAAAAAGGTGATATAGTATTTTCTCCATCAACTCAACATCGCTATTCATCACTTAATGTTTAAGTAAATTCTCTTGACATGTCATACAGACTCATCAACCTCATTTTGCATCATAGCTCTTTTCGTTTAGCATCAAAGCTCTTTATTTCGCATCGCAACTCTTTTTATCTGTGTCGTAGCTCTTTTCATCTTATTTTGTGGCACAGGCTATTCAAGATCATCTTTGGTAATCACATAATAATTATATTCAGTTGTTATCACTCCATCATTTACATATGTCATCGTTCTTGTAAGCAACTAACCACATAAAACCACATATCAACACATATTTATTTGCAAGCACTCAACACATCGTTCAACAAATGGAATATTAGTGCATTTCTTATTTCACTTCACAATATAACCAATCAAATCAAATTATCAATCACTGATATGATTCAAATAGATCAATTCTAGCACAAATCATAGACTCGCATAAAGGTAATATCAAAAGGAGTAAATTATATTCTGACATCTAAATTATGCCCGTTTTTACACTTTGCCATCAAAATATTTTTTTTTTGTTAACTCATCATCTCCACTTTGTGAAATTTGCACTTAATTTGCAATATATGATCTTTTTTTTTTTTTGTTGATTTTGCTACAAAAAAAACATCTCATATTGTGCATATGTGAAAAATACCACATTACGTAACGCCTAAATATCACATGTGTATTACATATGATTTTTTTGACAAAAAACTTGACTGAAAAACAGTTATAAATGGCAAAGTGCAAAATTATAAAGTAAGTTGACACAAAATAAAGTTTAGATGTCAAAGTGTAAAACCGGTCATAGTTTGGTTGGTAAAATATAATTAACCCTATCAAATGGAAAGAATATAAATATATATATAAATTTCGCTAATTATTTACTTACATCAATCTTACCATGATTTAATTAATAGATAAAAAATTGTTCAGCCCTCTTTTTAATCTCTGTGTCCTATAATGAGTTAAATGCATATAATCAATATATCAAGAATGTTGTAATTTCTAAATACGATATGGAATAGTATTTGTACATTTTCTACCAACCTCTTAATATTTCATTTCTATCGAAATACGTATCTTCTAAATAACTAGACAATCTGAACTTTTAAATATATATATAGTTTATGATTAACCCATAAGAATTTACAATTTGGTCCTCAAACTTCTAAATTTTTATAAGTCAACACTAAAACTTTATAAGAATCCAATCTATTCCCCTAATGTTCTAAAATTATATATAATTTAATCCCAAATACTCTATAAAATTTCAATTCAGTCCCTTACACTTTTAATATATTCATATTTCAACCATAATTTAATTCTCCCATAATTATATATTATATTCTTTGGGGCGTAACAATGATATAATGACGTTTTGTGAAATACTGGTGAAGGAATCTGGCCTTTTTTTTTTTTTTTTTTTTCTGATTCTACCACTTGTTATGAGATTGGTCAATCAATTCTGATTTAATCATTAGGGACTTCAATGTGATGTATTTGATTGATGGGGTCGTATTACGGGACATTAAAAGATGAGGGACTAAAGTGCAATGAAGAATAGCGATAGGGGAGTAATAACATATTAAGACTTGGTCATTAGAGGTATGGTTGTAATAACTTCTACTTTGTAATCACAATAAAATTGTGGGAAAAGTATTTGAGCTATAATAAATCAATAAAAAGTCAATTGGAAATCAATATGAATTTTTATCTGGTCTTTTTTGTTAATATCAACAAATTTGAATTTTAGTTACATTATAAATTATCACAACTTAAAAATCGTAGTAAATCAATACTATTAACCACAGTTAAACAAAATCAAAGCAAAAATTTAAAATGTTACCACGAAAAGCAATATTCGCCGTAATTTTTAGCCACGATTTATTTGAACTCATTTAATTCGTGGTATTTTTAAATTTAAATCACATCAGATTCAATTCAACCACAAAATCAAGTTAAATATATAATTTTAAATCAAATATATAAAAAAAAAAATTCAGAATTCCTCGTTCAGCTATGACTATAGTCGCTTTCACCGCGTAAATGTAACACTACCCGATAAAAAATTATTTATATATCTTTATTTAATATTCATAGGGATAATTTAAACATTGAATCAATTAAATATTTGGAATAAATTAAATTAAATTCACATGGTAGGTGGGAATAAACAAGTTATTAGAAGAGCCAACTATAGTTATTATTTAATTAAGCATTTGAGTTGGGGTGCCGGAAAGGTTGACCACACTGTCAACCCACGGATTAGTGCATTAATTAGTCAATTTTAATTAATTAATTAATCATTGTTATTAATTTTATTTTTTTTTTTGTTTTTGGTGGGATAAATTCGAGAACCAATCGTGATTTATATTAATATAAAAAATAAAGATTCTCTACATTAATAAATAACTGTTAATGATATTGTTGTATCAATTTTTTTGTGAAGTAAAAATTGTCTTTCAACTGATAAGATAATGAATTTAATCAACTTTTCAATTTTTATGTTAATTGATAAAATAAGTTTCTTTTATTTCTCTTTTTTTAATGTAATATATTGATTTACGTATGTTTTATTTATAATATATTAAAAATTATAAATAATTATTTATTATATACACACAAAAATAACGTGATACGACAACTGGCTAATTTATTGAGACGTGAGGAGAAAGACATTGTTTTATGCTTCCATATCCCCTCAAGATCATGAGTGGCTCTAATGATTAAAAGAATATATTATAAAAGTACAGAGAACAAAAATACTTATGTATGTATGCATAAATATATGTATGGATATTTGTTGATTTTTTTATCTAAAAATAATATTTTTAAGGTTTTTCGGAAGTCAATTTTTGCTTTTAGAACTGCTAAGAAAAACACTTATCTTAATTCAAATTTATCCCTTTTAACTTATTTTCAGAATTGCACGTCTAAAGTTGATATAAAGAATTCTCAAATAATTTATGAATAATTTGACAAAAATAAAATTTACACTTTCACATATTTAATATTTTAGAATTTTCATATGAAATTAATTTAGATATTATTTTATATTATTCCTGTATCGTAGAAAAATATAAATTAAATTATTATGATTAATTAATAATTTTTTTTGGCAATCATCCAGTATATGAATGAATAATTATATCACTCAATGGAAGTATTATTGAATCAAACATTCAGTTCTTTTATTAGAAATATAAAATAAACTAATTGAAATAAACAATTAAATAAACTGAATCATTAAGCTTGTTTTCGGAATAAACAATTAAATATGGTATATACTAATTGAAATAAAATTTACGATTTTTTGAAAAAAATAATTATTATTGACGAAAGATAAGTGAAAATATTAAGCAAATATAATATCCTTTTCAATATACGAGGACAATTAAACACTATCCAATTTAATTTTTACCTGCTTTTCACTTTTTTTCCCCCCAAATACTATCAAATTCTGATTCTGCAAAAGTCATTTCTCTAAAACATAAATTTTTGCAAACACACTCTAAATCACATTAACAATCCCGGAAGTTAGGTCCAAATATATAAACGCCCCTTATCTTTTGCAAAAATTATAAGTATATCAATTGAGGTTAGTTGTAGCTATAAATACACCCCCTACTCAGTGGCAAAGTTTACACAAACACTCTCGAGGCACATTACACTAACACCTCCTCAAAGGGCATACGTATTTGTAGTTTTGCAAAGGACACGAGGTGTTTGTGAATTTGAATCTAACATCAAACTGGACTCACACCTTACAAAAAGACAAGTTTTGACCAAGATTAATTAATATTTACCACGGTGTTAACTATAGTCAAAACATTGGGAAAAATGCAAGCAACCCCCTTGTGATATCACAAATGGGCAAATTACCCCCTTATGAAAAAATAAAAAGCGATTTACCTCCCTATATTTTTTAAAATACAACAATTTACCTCCCTATGTTTTTCAAAATTTACCTCTCTGTATAAGGAGATAAATTGCTTCATTTTAAAAAATACAGTGGAGTAAATTGCTATATTTTTTTCATAGGGGGGTAATATGCTCATTTTCAATATCACAATGGGGTAAATTATTATTCACCCCCAAAACATTTATTATAATTTCAGCTATGATTCATGTTTCAGCCTTGTTTGCAAAAATAAAAATCAAAAACTGTAATTAAGATTTTCCACATTTTTTCATTTTTAACTACAATAATCAGGCAAGAATAAATCTGCTTTATTATTTTTTTTTCTTGATGATTAACAAGGATAAAACCCTAATTTAACTCGAATCAGGTCAATAAATTTAATATAAACTAAGTAGTCTTTGTTTAATATTAGATCTTAATCTTAATAATTAAGCCAATCATGACTTCTGTTTCGATCAAGAGGGTTGACCCCTTAAGATTCGAAATTGTGAAGTCGAGTTCTACCAATGCTACTATTTATAATAATTAATATTGATAATAATTTGTAATAATAAATTATTTATTAATGATTATATGTCGATACATTGTGATGTAATGTATTTGATCATTTAATTTCCACACATAAATTAGGGAAAAACATTATTTTTGGTTTGATTCAAATGAAATTTTATGGGATACTTTGATTTTGATTTAGATGAAATTTTCCAAACAAGAAATTATGTCAATAGCCAAAAATATTATAAATTTGTCGATAATTAGCAATGAATTTAGTCGTGATAAGAATTTTAAATTTTTGCGATTTCAAAATTAATATTAAAAAAATAGCTTTTTCCTTGCTATAATTTTTAATGTTGCAAAACTCCGTAACTAGCTTTGACAAAAAATTAAAAAATGTCCTCTCCAAGATTTTACTTATAATAATTTTTTTTTACTAAAATCTCTAATAAAAACAACAACAACGAAAATTCAATGCTAAAATTACAGACCAAATAAATATTTTTTTCAATAAATTCTTTGCTAAATGTAAATTATAAAAAAAAAATTGTTATTATACCATGTAAATATCAATTGCCTAAAAGATAAATCTGATGTATTATTTTCAATTAATTGGAGCTGATGAGGCCTAATATGTCTAGTTCAAAGGTCTTGCCTAATTCTTATTGAATTATTTCAGACTATATATAGTTATCCAACTCTTCTTTAATTAATCTTTATGGCATAGATTAGAAAACAGCTAAAGTCATTTCATTTCTTCTCCATTGACTGATTCAGTTTTAAAAATTTTGACCCTGATCTCTGAATATGCATAAAAACATGTAATTATATTTTGAAGCCATATCTAGAAACCCTAAATTTCGACAGCGACGTCTGATTCAATTAGTGAAGTTGAGGCTCCATTACTTTGGAGGTTATGAGTTTGAATCTCACTACATGTGTGAGATGTTGTCTACTATAATAGTAGGTGTTATCGAGATTTTATTTATTTGATATTGTTGATCAGGACGATTGTTGTAATTATATTTGTTAGGCATTGATATTTGACAGAAATGATTATAATTAAGTTATTTGAATTAATAATAGTTCATCGCTTCAAATAATAATAAAAAAATAACTAGAAACCCTATATTTCAAAAAATAATTATTAGGGGACCGATCGAAAAGTCAAATTTACATCCGTAATTTTTTTTTCTTGACTAAAAAATTAAGGAGAAGCACAACCAACGATGTGATCCTTCTCGAATATGAACCAAAAAAAGCCCCCGCTCCCACTGCAAAAAAAAATAAAAAAATTAATGACAAAAAAAAATAAGTAACAATTTTAATATTATTATTAATTATATATATTTAATGATAAGAATATTTATTTTGTTACAATAATAAATTTCATGATTTGAATAATTACTATTATTTTTTAAAAATTGTTATTAGTATGAATTAGTGACAAACCAACATGCACAAAATTATCAATGAATACAATTAGTGACTTATAGTGACGACATAGGAACTACAAATAAAAGTTGTCATTAATTATATTGTGTTGTCACTGAGTTGTCACAATAGATGTGACACTAATTGTATTTAGTGACAACTTTATACACAATTTTTGTCACTTAATATATATTTTTTAGTGATAACTATGAAATTATCACTTAATATTTTAGGTAGTAATATCCTATTTTCTTGTAGCGGTTACAAATATTGATCATGAGCTGAATATGCATATAATTTTTTTTTATATATTTTAAGGACATAATTAAATATTTTGAATTTAATAATTAACATATATAAATAATAATTCGGGAAGAAGTTTTTTTTTTCAAAAGGGCCGCTCGAACTCAGGCTCCACTATCACCAATTATGACGTAAGCTCGACCACTTGGGCCGTCCTTAGGTGGGCGCCCTTCGAAAGTAATAGAAATCGCCAACCTAGACCATGGGCCTGTTATTATTCATTGACTCTGTCAAGTAAGTATAATAATCAGTGAAAAAGTTAATTTCGAATTGATATATATTTTTTTTCTTTGAAATGAAATAAGAGGACATTCTAGACAACGATTTTGGTGAAAAATCAAATTTCCCTATTAGAAATATTGACCCTGAAATGAATATGCATATAAACGCATAGTTATTTCTATTTAAACCCATAATTAAATATTATAAAATTCAAAATCTAACATCAAGGGATCGATCGGAAAAACTAATTCACGAAAACGTCAATTTTACATCCATAATTTTGCTCGTAATGAAAAAAAAACAAAAATAGGGGAACATAATCGGCAGAGCGGGTGAATTGCACTGTATATCTCACATCTTACATCGTTTGTGATTTTGGTCCTCATTATTTTACAATTTAGCATATTTAGTCTCAATCTCAAAAAACTTACAGTTTACATCCCATTGATATTTTTCATACAATTCTTGATAGAAGGAGCACGTGCTTTTTAATGGATCATGCGCGTGCTCCTTCTATAAAAAATGTAATGGGAAATGCCAATAGGGTTTAAATTGCAATTTTTTCAGAATTTATGAAACTAAATGTGTTGTATCATAAACTAATAGGACCCAAATCGCAAACGATGTAAGTTGTGGGATTTGAATTGCAATTTTTCCTCAATAGAGTAGTTCTTCTCAAACGCGTACACAAAAGGCCCCCATCGGCCGCTGCTGTGAAATATCCTATTTGAATTATAACTACTATTCAAAAGTCGAGTCCAACACAAAAAGGATTCTTTATATTTAAATACAAAATTGGTGTAAATTGTATTTTACTATCCAAAACTATGCTTGTTTTTTACACTTCGTCATCAAAATTTTTTTTTTTTTTGGTTGACTTACCATGTCAACTTTGCAAAATTTGCACTTTGCCGTATATGAGTCTTTTTATTGATATTTTTATCTGAAAAACATCACATGCTGTGCATATGTGAAAAATATCACATTACATAACTCTTGAACATTATATGTGCACTGCATGTGAACTTTTTTCGACAAAAAAACTTGTTGAAAAATAATTATAAATGAAAAAGTATAAAATTTTGTAAAAGTTGAATGATAAGTTGACATTAAAGAAAATTTAAATACCAAAATGTAAAAACAATCATAATTTCAATGACAAAATATAATTAAGTCTAAACAATTTCATATATCGTATATTACAAGTAGTTCCATTTCACATCCTATTTTATGAGAAGATACGATCCCTTTCACATAATTACCTGCACTACTTTATATAGACAAAAATAATTAATCATATAAAATTAGGATTAATTAATTCTCCTCGGCTAAGATTTAATGTAATAATATGTGATTTGAAAAATTACATCTAGTACTCTTAAGGTTTGCTTCTGTCAACATATAAATTCCTCTATTAATAAAAAATTCATCGAATTCGATAATATTAACAGAAAAAGCTGGACAAAAATTCATATTTATCGGCGATTGACTTATTAGTAATCAAGTCAAATAAATTTTGTTATGACCAGATCATCCTTATACATCTTCATACTTTAATATATGTGAGGAGGTATATTTTCACCGTTACAAAGGTGGTTTAGTCACAAAAAATTTGTTTGACCTACAGTATGTCAGTAATAAGCCAATAAAAAATAAATATTAATTTTCTTTCAGTTATTTTGTTAATACAAATAAATTAAATGAATCTTGACTAATTAAGAAACTTATTTATTATAAGGAAGCAAAACCTCAAGAGTTCTAAATGAAATTTTTTAAATTATAATAATTTAAATTAATTATACTAAACCTCATAAAAATTATTATATATATGTAATCCTTTTGAAAAGGTGATAAAAAGGTTGGAAAAAGAAACTATAGAATAGTGGTGGATAAAGCTAAGTGGCCCAACCTGTCTCTGTAAAGACCTAAAGCCACTTTTACCTAAATTTGTAGTTATCTTTAAGTCTTTTACATAATTATAGGAAGGATGAAATTAATAATAATACTTTGTAATTCCCCAAGAAAAGTACTATTCTTGCTTGTAAAGGAAAAAGTTTGCTTAGAATAGAACTACATAGGCCAATAATAATTCAAATTTTGTACAAATTAATAATATGGTTGAGTTCATTTTATTATCAAATTTTTATCATTAGTTGATAAGATAAATAATAGTTCAAATAAATCCTTTTTCAAGTGAATTATAAGTTTATGTGACTATATTATAAATAGGGTAAATTATAATAAGCTCTTTTAAGGTTTGATATAATTATAAATGCATCTTATTTTTTTGATAAGTTATCGATATCCCTATGATGTTTTGTGAAATTATGTAATTTTAAGATGAGGGCTAGAATTGCCAACTTTACCCTTACTGTATTTTTCGTTTTTAAAATTTTAAACAGATTATAAAAAAGTTGTAACATACGCTCCCTCCCCCTCCCGGAGTTATTCTTGATGTAATATTTGCTCTTAATAAATGTAATACTTATCCTCTTAGTTGGAAGAAAATGGCCCTCATGTCTTGACAACTGTATTAATTTTATTATATTTTAGTATTTTGTACATGAAATTATTATCAAATTATTTTCTAATTAATTTTTTAATAAATAAATAATTTCAATTAAAAATAGTATAAGATATATATATATATAGAGTAGATATACAGTAAATAGAATTATATAACCGACAACCCATATATGCTTTTTAAAAAATTGATAAATATATATATATATATATATTGTTAATTATCAAAAGTTCGAGAAAAAAATATATATTTTATTATATTTTTAAAGAAAATACATTCAAAAAATCGATATGTAATTACTTATTTTATTTAAAAGAATAACTAATTAATTACTTAATTTTATAAAAAAATTAATGAAAACTTCTTGGAATTTTTTTTTATAATTCAAATAATATATTTTCAATTAAGAAAATTTTAATTAAACTTAAAATAAAAAATTGTTAAAAGAAGATCATTGCACTAAATATACATATATGTATATATATAATATAAAAGCAATTTCGTCCAAAATTGAATTTCAGGGGGTAAACGTTACATTTGTTAGTTTAAGAAAGTAAATGTTACATCAAAAATAATTTAGAGGGGCAAAGTTTATTTTACCCTAGTATGTATTATTTAGATTTCATTTATTTTATATAGTTGATCAGGGTATGATTTTTATAATTTTTTTATTAAATATTGATAGTTAGCATAAATAATTATAATCACATTATTTTATTTAATAATAATTCATCCCTTCAAAAAAAAAAAGTTCCAACATGAAAACATCAAATAAAATTACCAATTTATGCATAGAACAAATAGCTTCAAACGTTTAATGATTTGAGTTTATAAATTGGATTTCCTAATCAAATAATCCCATTGTCGACGAATCCTTGTACATGAATCGACAGTCATGTCCTTTTTTCATTTCCCCCTCGTTGCTATGATGAGACATTACTTAGTCATTGCTACGAAATTGCTGCATGTGCAAACATTGTGCATTTTCATCAACATGTCTCTCCAATTAATTAATAATATTAAACAATTTTATTTTTAATATTAATGCTAATTTAAATGCCATATATAGAGTATTATATATTGAAGAAAATATACCAAAAATCATAAAAATTTATTTTGGTTTTTTCAATTTTTAAAAGCATCTTAAAATTATTGTCTATATTCGAAAGTATCAATCGTAATTAGTACGTATATTATCATTTTTTATATTTTTTGATAAAAAAAATTAATTAGAATTTCTCAGGAATATATTAATTTAAACGAAGAGTTATAAGTCAATAAGAGATCCTATAACTGTATAATGTATTGTTATGTTTTAATAGCAGTGGTAGTTTACTTTTATTGTAATTATTTATTATTTATAAATATTTGATTGAATTGATGATCTGATTGTAGTCGATTTATTCAAAAAGAAAAAAATATTCGATTATTATAGGGCTAGAAATTCAAATGTCATTATTCTCTGTGCATTGTACTACGTCAATACATTAAAAATGATGGTAAATATATAAGTATTTTATATTCCCGATCAAATAAAATTAATCCAAAAAATTAAATTTTAACCACAATCGATTAATACTTTCTACTTCAATCAAACAAAATTAATGCATGACTACTTTCTACTTCAATCAAACAATTAATAACCATTGCACAATTATAGTTAATATATATATTAGTATTCACCATATTTGTCATTTTTAACTATGACGAATAGACATATTTTTATATTTAATTAAATTTGCGAGGATATTATAATCGATTTACTCAAAAAAAATATATATATATAATAAAGAGTTAAATTAATATTTTATTTAAATTGTATTTGATATATATTAAGTTATATATCTAAGTAATATATATTACATGCATATGTAAAAAGCATATTATTCTTTGCATAAGGTATGTATTATGATAATAATAATAATAATAATTAATAAAACATTAATTTTGTGAGGGCTGCATCAATATATATACAGCTTATGAATTTATTTAAAATGACTTTACATTGATGAAAGTTGTGAATAGGTAGCATTAGGTTTGGTTACAACCACCTCAGAATTCCATTAGCCCAACATATTAGGCCAAAAATTTTTTCTCAACTTTCTTATTCAATTAATATAATAATATTTTTTATTCAATTTTTATAATAATATCTTATCTTCTATTTTCAAATTAATTCATGTTACATAAAGTGTATGCATATGTATATATATATGCATAAATATTTGAAGGAAATATTTTCTACATTGAATGTATGGTTCTTGGTATTCATTTTTTAATTACATTATTAATATATATTTTTTGCATATAATTATTTTATGATATTGGATATTATAGTATAAATGCATTGGATGTATTTGTTGGAGCATGTTTATATTTAATATAACTATATATTAATTAATGTTTATTGAATAAACAATAGGGATGATCACAAAGTCCAAAGTCTTGTGTGGTACGGTTTTAAGATCATGTTAGGTTTTAGGAATAAAATAGTTTCTATCTCCCTCCTGACTTTTGATTGGGATATTTTATCTAAATTGTAATAAGCGTAGTCAAGTTTGGCAAGATTTATTTTTTGAAATAAAATTGTAAGAAAGCACCTACCTGATGGAGGTCCAAGAAGAGGCTCGTTGGACGAAGCTTACGGTGTAGAGCCCAAAAAACGAAGAGGGGTTATAAAGACCCATTTGAATGATAACAAATTAATAATTTGTAATAGGGTCACCTTAAATTGATCATTGATAATCAAAACATTTGCTATGGTCTGGCCCGTGACTAATATTTTGGTCACGCCTACAGAAACAATGGCTAATGACCATTGTGAAGCCATGGTTGATTTGTATTTGTCACGATTTTCTTCTTTAGCTATTGTGGCGGAAAATTTTATTTTTTGTAGTGATGTTTTAGATTTTTACACATTAGATTATCATCAAATAATTTTTTAACTAGATTTTTTTTAATAAGTGATGAATGTAATTGAAAGTGTAGAAGTTAATATATATATATATATATATATATAATAGATCTATTTTATTAAGTGAAGAATATAGATTCATAACAATATAATATATCCTAACTCATATTTACTTTTGAAAAAGAAAATCGACAATTTATATGCTTAACTAAAAATTAAATATTTTAGAAAAAAAATGAATACATATATTTTCATATTTTTTTTAAAGAAAACATTTTTGAAAAACGGATATGAAATTTTAATATTTAACAACTTAATATTATTAGCAAATTAATAAAATCTTTTATATGAATTTTAATGCGTGTTTATCGTACTCATTCATTACTTAACTTTGAGCTTATAAAATGTGATCGAATTTAAATTATTTAACTTGCTAATTATATTTTACCTTATTACAATTAAAATATATTTTTTAATTAAAAAATTAATTAAACTTAAATTATAAGGACAACACTGTTCAAATATTTATTGTAGGTGGTATACGTGTTTCATTTGTTAGTGTAGAATGATAAATATTACATTAGGAATAGTTGAACGGGCAAAATGTATTTAATCCAAAAACACACACACAAGAAAATGACTGCTGGAGAAAGCACAGAATACAAATTAGGGTTTTCACTTGAGTTTTGGTTATTTCATGTTTTCATTACAATAACTAAGGAGGATGCTCGGACAGAATATACCTACAATTGTACAAACAATTGGTGCCATGCTCATGCTATCATAATTCTTGATTCTCTGTGTATGATTCTGAAACAAGGGAGTAACGTAGCTGCATTTGCTCAATGCATACAACACGGTGTAAAGGAAAAGGAGGGGGAAAAAAGTGTGCAGACATAACATCTCTGTTGCGACGTGCAATGTGATGGTCGATCCTTGACCCCAGAAGGGCACTTGAGCGTATATTGATGTTCTCATAGTCCTCTTGTCGATCTGAAACGTCTACTGAAATAGCCGGATTCCCTGTGTTTAGCTAAAGCAGAAGCAGTGAAATGGCCAGGGTCGTTGCTGACAACTGACGCGATGCTTTAAAGAATATACTTACGGTAAATGATTAAACTGAAAAAGCTACAAGATCGATATCTCTAGCTCCAATGAGAGACGTTCTCCCATCAAACAGGTAGTTGCTCCAACGAGAAATGATCCGCCATGATATCTATGCAACTATGTAACTTTATCTCTTCATTTATCAACAAAGGGGTCAACTGCCCTTCCAACTTCAGAAACTCATTGCAATCAACAACTAAGCAAAAAAGCACCATAGGGTGCATCAGCTCGATCAACGACAGAGAAGGAAAACAATCTCAACGCAATCAATTATAGACTATTGAAATATAAGCGTGCCACCTTACAATCCAATGGTCTTGAATGGACTCACAGCCTTCCATCTAAGAATTACACAAGAAGACGTACAATACAGAACTAGAGAAGGGTACATAAGGTCATGAGAACAAACCAGAAACGGAGAATTATTGATCTACAAAATGTTGATCCATCAAACATAGACAACTCAGTTAACAAATCAACAACTAAATCAATGGCAACTCTTAGCCAAGCAATGTACAAACAAAAGTAGTTGATTGAAATATCACCAGAAACCACAATTTTTAAGTTCCTATAGCTCCTTTGCTTCGAATCCTTAAAAGTGAAAGGAAATAAACATTTTTCCCAGATTGTCTATTCTAATTCACAGCCAAAGGCAACGTCAAAATTCCCTAATGGATTTTGATTTTTTTTTTAAAAAAAAGGAAGAAAATATGGCCTCACTAACCATCTAGTCCATTACAACAAGCCCTAAACAAATTTCATAGACAGAAAAAGAAATGCTAAATCCTAAACTAACTGATCTAAGAAAAAATCAAGAGAGCAACACTGTAGGGAACTAACTACTCACCAATCACCACTATCCTACCCTATATTTACAAGCCACATTCACCGTGATTCCATCTCCCATCGGTATCTGCTTCTGCTTTCTCATCTCGATCACCTTTCTATGAGAATTCGAGTGCAACGTGCTTGAGAATGTTGGGCTACTTGCAGGCCGATACTCTGGCAGAAGCCGGCCTGACTTGTACCTCACCCCACAAGCATTGCAGAGTGTTTTTGGTCCCATAGGCCCTGCCCGCCACTGTGGGGTCTTGTCGGCTTGGCAGTGCAAGCACCTTCTCCCCAAACCAGCTCCACCGTTTGCTAACATTGGCAAAGGTGGCAATGCAAACGATGGTTCTTGTTTGTTCTTAACACTGACTTTGTTGGACCACAAGCAATGCTGGCTCACCAAGTCACCAAACCCGGCCCTTCTTCTTCTTCTTCTCTTGCTCCTGGCACGAACCGGATAGTTCGTCGGGACTTTGAAGCTGTCGCAGCAGCTCGCAACGGCACTGCCGTTGCTATTTGTATTGCTGTTGCTGCTGCTACTGCTTTTCTCAAGCACGGACACCGGGCTGTGCTGGTTCAAGATAAGTTCAGGATTGTCTGATAAAATGCCAAAGCAAGTCTCTACAGCCGGGAACGCGTCCTTGTTCGACAGCCATTCGAGCTCCTCCTCCACAAACTCCTGAAACACAATACCACAGCACAAATCAGAATTTGAACAAACTCCCATTTCAACTCAGTTCCAATGAAATCATCAACCACGACACGCCCAGAAACAAAAAATTACAACTTTGTTATACTCAACTGTCTGAACTAAGTTCCAGTTTCATCACTCCTCTCATAACCCGGAAATCCAGTGAACTAATAGTGAGTGGAGTTACTTGATATGAGTTCAAACACTGAAAAAGAATGAACAAAATGGGCTCAAAGAATTTAGAAAAAGACGCCTTCCCTAAACGCAGTTTACCTCTTAATTTTTCAAATTTGGTAGCATTAAGCCTTTTCATTTTTGTATATCAATGAAGCGGGACAGTATTCAAATGATGGAAAATTCTCACCGAAGCTAAATTTGACCAACCGATTACAAAGAAAGTGTATTTAAACTTATTAAATATTGGTCATTTTTTTTAAATTATAAATCAATCATATAAATATATTGTATTTTTAATTTTGTACCATATAATTAATTTAAGTTGAATTAAATCGGTCCGAATTAGAATTTCCCATAAATGATATACTGTGCTAAACATGCTAAAACACAACCAAATTGTGTTGGAAGACCCGTCTATTTTATTATTATTAGCTCTTGAAAAAATTAAAAAAATGAAAACAAACAAAGCCCAATTTTCCAACTGGCATTCTTGCAAGTGGACGGACACATTGGGGAATATATATATATTTGACGGGGACAAAAATGTCTTTTCATATGTAGGAAATTGGGCATTTGAGACAATTTGATTGGCTTCACCATTATAAGTAAGTGGGGGTATATATGCCCACATTATCACAAACGCCGAAAAGGACTTTTTAGCATTTAAATGTTACAGCTCATTCAGCGTTTTATGGGGTTGGGGGGACCGAAGACGCGTCCAAGAATTCCTCGAATTCCCAAAACTACCCCTAACCCGAATAATTAATTCCATTCCAGGACTACACTCGGCGAGTCTCATTCACCCAGTTCTAGGGTTTGTAAGGGCAAATTCGTCCATTTTCAAAAAATGTCCCGGCACTGGTAAATTACCAAAATGCCCCCCAGTCTGACTTTTCTCAGGAATAACACAAGACAACGCCGGCGACTTTGACTCGAACCTTCTCATCCCTGAGTCTACTCGGCGGGTCCCCACTCCGAGTCAACTCAAACCCGCCCGAGTCGGGCCGGTTCAATGCACGCAGGTCGGGAACACCCACAGACTCGCCCGAGTCACAGCCCCAAAAGCTTCCCCCTCGAGTTTTAAACGCAAACAGTCACACACAAAACAGGGTGAAACTTACAGAAAATGAACTGCTCCGGGCATCGAGGCGAAACGCCGTCGCCGCCGGGTTGGATGATTCCAAGGAGGAAGAAGAAGCGGAGGCTCTCTTGGAAATGGTGGGCTCCTCTTCTTCCTCACCTTCACCTTCTTCAAGAGTAAAGTCGAGGAGGTCGTCGTCAACCATGAAACACGCTTCCGCCGCCGTGTCCAAAATCTCCATTTTCTGTTCTGGTTTGGTTCGGTATGAGAAGAGAGAGAAGATGAAACGCTTTTAGTCTGAGTGAGAGAGAGAGAGAGAGAGAGAGAGAGACTCTCTTTCCTTCGCTTCCTTTTTTCTTATTGGGAGAGTGATATAATCACTGAGACGGACGTTCTTGAATCCTACGAGAGGCGAAGGTTTTCTTCTCCTTTTGTTGGGCTGTAACGGAGTGAATTTCCTTCACTGTGCGGGACCCACCGGAGGAGTTATTTCCTGTTCACTCGCTACAGGTTATGTTTACCTGTGACCTCACCCTTCTTTGATATTATTGGATCATCATTATTTTTGGGACATATTAAGCAATTTTGAATTATTCTTATCCATTCCACGTGTAAAAACATTTAATAATGTGAATTATGTCGAATCAGCATCCACAATATGTGAATTGGAAAGAAATTATCTTTTTTCAATCAATTGATTATAGTTAAATTAATAATTATTATTAAAATAGAATAATATTTACACATTGATATAGCATATACCCCTGACCGTATCTATTTAGATAATTGGGACGAGATTTGATTTATTAAAAATAAGAATATTGGTTATGAGAAAATCCAAATTTCAGGTAAGTAAATAAAGTAAGATTTTATGGAATTCAAGAATTCAACGATTATTGTAATTAATTATCAAAAATAGAAAATCGGATAGATTGGGATTTTTTAAATTAGGAACAATTTCTCTTTACAATTACTTAATTTAAAAGATTAAAATGCTCTACAGATCTGATGTTTGAATAAAAATTAATTTCTAACTTATTTTTTTCCCATAATTTCCAAACATTAGGTAAATTTATTCCACCTTAGATTTATTTAAAAATAGAGATAATAATTGTAGTAGTGCATGGATGTGATGTTGCCTTTAATCATTTTTTTCAATCTATGTTCTTGAAAAGTTTCCACATTATTTTATATTCAAATCTTCTTTTTTCTTCACAATGAGGTACAATCTTTTAATATTTTCAAATTTTGATTTATTTGAAATATTAATTGTAATTAATATTTTTTAAAAAATACACTTTAATTATATAACAAATATAATTTATTTTTGTATAATTAATTTAAAATGGACATTACTTTATATTATAATTTTCTATTAATTCGTTATAAATTTATATTTAAAGGGTTTTGAATTTTTGTAACGACAAATTAATCCCATTTTCAGTCAATTTTATTATTATGTGCATTTCATATTTTCTAGAAAAAATATTTATACTATTTTTTAATATATTTAAAATGAATTTAATTATTTGATAGGTTTTAAATAATTTATTTTTTAGCTTCCCAATGTGAATATTTCACATTTATATTACCTTTTCTATTATCCAAAAACCTTGTTTTATATGTAGTCACTGGGAGAAGGTGGGGACCACCTCAAATCAGAAAGTGCAATGACAATCGTGGGCGAGGGCACACCAAACTTTCCCCTGGGCTCGACCTTACCTTCTAAATCCCGGCGTGTTAACGTCCCCAGGTCACGTCTCGTAGATTAAGTTATTAAGTAGGGGCAATTTCGTCACATCTGGTGAGTCCCCGAGGCGCTGGCTTCACGGGCGGCTCACGTAACACGTCACGCAGCCAATGAGAAAGTGTAACGTGTCCAGTTAATGTTGCGGAAAAAACAAATATTTGACCCCTCCGACAGTCCACGTGGCAGTGGAGATCAGAAGTTGGGAACCTCCGTTGTAATAGATCTACTTTTGTCGCCCCCTCAGAAGAACCTAAAGCCTTGTTTGTGTCAAAACTTTGGATAATTTTTATAGTAAACTAAAACAAGTTATTCTGAAATTCGTCCTAATTATAAATATTTTATCATAATTTGAAAAATTATAAATATTTTTTTAAAATTGTAAATACCCTAACAAATACCCTTTAGGGTGGCTCATCATAGGTGATATTTATTAGGGTAATTGCAATTTTAGTGGGTAGTTTTTATAATTTTTCAAATAATAAGGGGGTGTTGTAATTTTTCAAATCTGATAAGAGCCTCTTGCAATTTACCCTAATTTTCAAGGATAACTTATGATGGATTATCTTAAATTTATTATAATTATAAATATATTTTTATTATTTAAAAAATTATAAATATTTTTCTAAAATTAATAGGTGTCTAACGAATACCTCTTATAATGGATTGTCGCAGACGAAAAATAAAAATTACGCTATAAAAGAAAAAAGATCGTTCCAATAAAGAAAGAAAGACATCGTCTAAAAAGGAATGTCAAGGTCAAAACCGTTAAGAATTTAGCAAATTATGAAAACGTCCTTGATAAATGAATTCTAGCCATATAAAAGGGTTAGGTAAAAGACGAAACAATATTTTGTCTTTACCTACTCTAAAAAGCGTTAATTCTTGGAGTAGTATAAAATATAAATGCATCTCCTCATTTGAGAAGAAGGGGTGGATTTTTTGGTAAGAGTTCTAACGTGAAGTGTATTGAATCGCATTCCTGTAATACAAATCTAGTCGATACAAAGAGAATTTATTAATGATCGTTAGTCCCAAAAGGTGCTGTAATTTTTTAAACAATAAAAAAATATTTATAATTATGACAATTATTAGGGGAATTTGTTGTAATTTATATAAATTACGCTCTGTTATTCCAAAAATACAATAGATGAGCGATTGAATCGTACCTGATTTGTATGTGTGACTTAAATTTCGATTGTATCTATTTAATTTTATAAAAGAGAATAAAATAAAATAATTGTTAAAATCTGATAAATCTAAAAATAGACAAACAAACAGTGCCTTAGGGGGCAACAAACAGCTATGTAGTACAATTTTGAAAATTCGGACAAGGGCATGTTATGTTGTGGGTCCCACCCACGTTTCGGTTTTCTCCGTAGTAGTTGAAACCCTCCAAGTCGCCAACCACTCTTCAGGAGAAGCATGTGCTGCTCACGTGCACTAAAGCGGAAAAGTCGCGCTTTTATAGTTGTATTAATTCTAAAATAAAATGAAAACACGTTATTGTTAGTATTTTAATTATTAAAACAAAAAAGTTAAAAAATAGTATGAGGGCGAAAAATAAGTGAAATATCTGTAATGTTCTTGTGGCCTATCTCTTCTAGCTCCATTATTTGGTCATGTGAGATAGTGGCCATTGATGGTTTTCTACTTCATATATTAATAAAAAGGGTGAATAGCAATTATCTCTTATGATATTAAAAATGAGCACATTATCACCTTATAAAAAAGATATAACAATTTATCCTCTTGTACTTTTTAAATGAAGCATAGGGGGTAAATTATTGTATTTAAAAGAATATAATAAGGTAAATTAATATTTATTTTTTTATAAAAGGATAATTAACTCATTTGCAATATCACAAGGGATTGTTTGTATTTTTTTCTTTAAAAAAATGAAATAGCATAGAAAATGAATGTTGGTGATGTGGCATTTATGGTAACAAAGAGCATCAAGTGGGCCTAAATCATTCTTGGCCCCTTTTGCATTAAGGGTCAAATATAAGCACATAAATGGTGCCCCACTTACTTGATTTTATTCCGACAATTTTAAGATTGATTGAACAAATCCTTCCTTTTCTCTTGATCACATCTCATTTGTGTCCCACAACCATATTCTACTTGACTCCAACCATATAATTCCTTTATATATATATATATATATATATATGAATGCTTGTTGATTTAGTTGGTGACGATGAGTCACTTCAATTCAAATGATTGTGAGTTCAAGTTTCTTTTAACAACGTGATAATTGATTAGTTATAAAGATGAGTCCTTTCCATTCAAATGACTATGAGATTGATTTTTTAATAATGTGATAACTGTGTTGGTGGGTATTTTGTTACGGTCCTTTTACGCGGTTGCATTGGTGGGTAATCAGTAACTATTCCTGTAAGCGGTTTATGATCTTGAAAGCATAGATTGGTAGGTATGTGTAAGCTGTAGGTATTCTGTAATCAGCTTATGATCTCAACGGTGTGTTCTTTGTGAGGAATGTATAAGTACTCCTATAAGTAATTTATAATTTTGAAAGTATGTTCTTGCCTACGATGATAATCAAAATTGGAATCATTTAAATTTTTTGGCACAAACAATAATATATATTGCGTATATCGATAAAATTTGATAATATTGTCTTCTAATATTCATTATGTAATATTTGATTAAAATGACATAATTACGGACAAAATTGAACTTCTTTAATTATAACTAAAAAAATCTATTTTTATTGCTCTAAAATTTGGCGTTTTTATTGACACCAGTTAAGCCGTGATTAAAGCTATTCAAATTGAAAATTAACAAATTTATTACCTTTTAAATGTATTATCTTATCACGAGGCTCATGAATAGATTTGAGATCATGGGTTCAACTGTGTACATATTTATTTCACTTTATGTAATTTTTTATGGTTCTTTGTTATATTTAATGCCCAAAAAATATAATGCCCAACATGGAAGAGAGTCCAAAAAAGAAGTTAAGGTCAAACCACCATATATTATAAAAATTGTATATTTAAAAATAAAAATCTTATTCCGCATAAAAGATTCATTCAAAACACCATATATTATAAAAAGGGTAATATTTGACTAAAAAACGAAATATATAAACATGCTTAGCACGGGTTCTATATTAGTACTTATATAAAATAAGATAAATACCTAAACATTTAATAAGACTCAAACCTATAATTTTAAGCTATTGATGGGACATTGGTGGTGCTATTTTTACAACTAAGTATAACAAACATTTTCATAACAAGTGATATTATAATTATGCAGTTGAATTGATAGGTTTTTAAAATTAGTGATTTCAAATTTCTAATAAAAAAATCATATTGATTTATGTGGATGATTTCATATTACAAAGAATAACAAATCATTCAATTCTCAATTTGAATTTTGTTTTATGTAATATTCATGAATTTTAAATTCTTTTAATTTGGAGTCATCTGCATTTTTGTTTTTTTACCCAAATCATTCATTTAAATCCAAACCCTTCAATTCAAATATTCTAAATCGAATTTCACAAGGATCCATATAAAAAAATGAGATCTATCAATATTTAACAAATATAATTCAAATTTAAAGTTAAAATATTCAAATTATCAAAATAAATCCAAATATTTATTACTAGAAATTAGAAATCCATAACTTTAAATCCGTCCATGCAAATGCAGCATAAAAGTAAAAAGAATGCAAGCTCTCTTGCCCATATTTTACTGCATTAATTTGATTTCAAAGATTGCTCATATAACAACTATGTTGCAAATGTACAGTAAAATTTTCTGTTGAGCTAAGGATACAACAATCAGGATCACTACGGAAGGATAGGCTAGCCCCATAAATTCACAACACCATTTCAAAATCGGCTTCTCCGGGATGGACTTGCCTACAATATTCCTCAGTCATATCGACAGCTCTAACAACGTTATCATCGTATCTACTACCGCCCAAAATCTTGAAATCATTCATCTATACACTGAGTCCTTCCTTTTGACAGAAGTTCAATGAGACGTCGTTCGAGGCGTTTAGCTCCCGGACCTGGTTTCAGAACGTCAGCATCCCCCCAAACGGAGCATTCATCTTCACCAGAATCACCTAAGCACCACCCAGAGGGCACCGGTTTGCCAGGACTTCGCTGGAGGACTTCTTGGTCAATGTGATCAAGAACCGGATCGTTTACCTGAAATGGTGAAGCAAAGGCCGCTCCGCTCTGGATCAGTTCATCAAAGTTGCTGGAATTCAGAAAGGACGGACGCCGTCTGGCATCTAGAGAAGCATAACAAAAGCTGTGGTTGATTGTAGTTCGGTTGAATCGAGGGGAATTGCACAGAACGGTCGGGAAGTAAACGGAAGTTGATGCTGGAGTGTTGGAAAGGTACATTAGAAGAGTTCTTGGTAGGTTGTCCGTACCCAAGATGCAAAACTCGACAAACTTGCGACTCAAAACAGGCGTTGATGAACCTGCAAGAACACAATATGTTTAATTAAAATATAAAATATCGCCTACTTCTGGAGTGTTGTACATAGATACATGGTTCGCATTGAAGAAATTGTACTATTTATATTAAGACGAAAATCAAACTGGTTAACCTAGATAACCATTTATAACTAGTAGAAAGAGTGCTTTAGTTTAGGAGAGAAAAGGGATGACTGGAATGAGTTGAAAAAAGGGATATTTGGTAGATTAGCTATAATAGTAGCTTAAACTAAAGTTCTACATACACACACATATGTGTAACTCAATGTATCTATTAAATGCATTTATCTTTATTGCTGCAGCCCTTTTGTTCTTTTTGATAATTTTAGAGAGTAGAAGCAGTGAAACGAGATACTGGAACCTGCTTTCTTGTAACCAGAAGCTGAAAGGGCTATTTTTAAGTTTTCCCCTACAGGCTATCATGATGTCCATAAAGGAGAAGGAAAAATGATGAGTGTGCAGAATTAAGTTTTCATGAGCTGCTTATTCTCCATCTACTTGTTCTAAAGACCTGAAGATGAGCATTTCATTATCAGATAGAAGTTATTATGACATGGAAGCACTAAGACTGAGCATCTGCATAAATATCACTTGGCCAAATGAATGTTGCTAAGGCTCTTCACTAACGCAAACGTTGCATAGCCCATTTCAGGTGCTATTAAAAATAGCGACATCCACCAAAGCCAGAGGTATCATATTTGAAAGCAGACTTAGTGAGTGTTTAGAGCTTAATTTAAGCACTGTTTTGAAACTTCTTGCTTTAAAAAAGCACTTTTAGGGTGTTTGGGAGCACTGTTCTTGCTTTTAAAACTTCAAAAAGGGGCACTTTTAACACAGAATCTAGAAGCACCTAGAGGGAGAACCTTCCACGAAAGAACTTTGAACTTTCTCTGCAATTAGCACTTCTCTAAAAATGGAAGCTCTTGCAAATACTCCCTTAATGTGTTGGCTTTAGAGCTACCATTATTTTTTCACTCAGTGCCTTGAATCCCCTATTAACTAATATAGGATACACATTGCAGCCTTTTCCCCCTCAAAACAAAAATGTGCCTTGTTAGAAGTACTATCAACTCAAAATTCGTTAACTATAGAACTCATGATTTTAAATAACTATAAAGTGAATTATAAGCCGAATAAGTTCAAATGGAAAGAATCTTGCAAAATCAGTTTGTGCATGGCTGTTGGCTCTCCGGCCAACTATCATTGGCACTGGAATTTTAGCTCCTTCAGACGGAAGACTAAGTTCATAAGAATGACATGAAAATGGTCTCATTGCACACAACCAATTAAATCCAATAATGGGACCAAAATACTTTCAGGTACCACACATCCAAATTCATGAACTCAGGAAACCTCCAACCAAGAGGAACAGGTTAACCCTTCATTTGTAATAAAAAAATTAAACACAAATACTGGACGTTATGGCTGCAATAACAAAGAGGAGGAAATACACCTTAAAAATGGGTTGTAATCAAACCAATCAATATCGCTTATGAAATAGCCTACTGGACATACATTTGGGGCGAGTCCAAGGCACACACTCAATGGTTTATGGTTGAAAGTCATTTATGATCAAACGTAAAATACCTTTCATCTTTACGTTTTCCCTAAAGTGGAAGAGGCTAAGAGCATCCTCAAACTACTAGAATATCTCAAGTTCATCATTTCAATGATTTGTTTTTGTCCCAATTTCCAGTTAAGACAATCAGGTAAAATGTCCTTACTCTTACTATTGTCTCTCCTTATTTTGCTTCTCCACCCAACTGTGACCCAAGCCATCATTATGCGCACTGCAACCTCCTGGGTTGTCAAGTGTGGTAATAAACTGCGGGTTTGCTTTTACAATTTTACATTTCAGCTTGTATTCACTTTACGTGGAACTCAAGTCTAAAAGATATATCCATGAGTATATTCTTGGAACATGCACACTTGGCGCTCATAAGTAAAAGGAAATGTGAGATGAAATACAAAATTGTAGCAAAATTTCTGATTGGGTACCAAGGGTTGATGATTTTTTGGTGGAAAACGGTGGCAGGAGAATTAGGTGACCCGCTCATCTACCCCTTTTCCTGCAGCCACACTCTCCACTTGATAAAAATCTCAAATCCATCTTAACTACCAGAAGAAATATTTCAGACAAAAATATTTATTTGAATATTAGGAGAATGAGTTATATTAATAGAGATAATTTTTAAATTTTTCATTGAACGAGGTAAACAAAAAGATTAAAATCTCAAAGTCAACAATTAAATTTTATGTAAAAAAAAAATTATCACAACAAATAAATGACTACAGTTAAAAGAGAACTAATGTTAATTAAATATGAATAAAAAAAAATAACTCAATATGGAAGAAGTCCATGGGTAAATTTTGTCTAAAACTAGAGTAGATTAATCAAAAATTGGGATTTTTTAGATAGAAAAGTTGATAGGCGTGTAAATTATTTTAAGGAGGTAGTCAACTAAAGGTATAAATATCCATTAACTTAGTTTGTTCTTCCCTAACCAACTCATATTTGCTATTAATCAGGAGAGCTCAACTAAAGGTATAAATATCTTTCACACATTTAAAAATAAATAACATAGATAAGAAGGAAAAAGTAAAGATTACAAGCCACCAACAACCATGAATGACTTAAAGAGTAGAAAAGTTATTTTGGTTACAAAGTTCTAAATAAATACATAAAATTGGGATTGAACTACATCTACAGGTCATCATAGATTTTGTTACAAATTTTTGGTATAAAGCATTTGAAGAGATGAGGCTCAAACTAAATGTTTTACATTTAATTTCACTAATGTTAAATTTGAACATTGGGTTTTAGTGAAGAAAACATTATATTTTCCTGTTAAAAATTATGAAAGTTCTATTTTTCATTCTCAACCATAGCATAAGAGGTTGAAAAGAGGAGTGCAAAGGCGAAGGTGACAGAAGTAGTTTTCCCTATTTTCCTTTTATGTCTTTACATGTGTTATAGGAGCAAATATGTGGGGGGGGGGGGGGGGGGGTTTGCATTTGATCCTTCTTTACTTTGTTGTTTGCCAAATGCAGAGCTAATATCTAATATATCTGGATTTTGTGTAAAACCTTTCCCATATCATGGCCATTCTGTTGCGGTCAAGTAATCCCAGAGCAAACAAATGCTGTCACTCTACCCACGTCTTACATGAAAATAACATGTTTTAAATAACTTGTGGAGACAACACCATATCCCAGCTAACATCATTAACTGCTCAATGACGTTTATGGACTACCCCTACAATCTGCCAAAACTATAATGCGCTCTTTCTTTGTTGACAAATTGCATGGGCCTTCCATACTATATGGAGAAGAAGCTTACATAAAAAATGCGAATATATCATTAGGTTCAAAGTGCAGAACTGCATGTTCGACAGGTTTTTCAAACTAAACTTACTCTCTTTACCAGCATTCTCTCTCCAACCTTTCAACAAAGTCCCACATGAAAAACTGGATATTAGAAGTCTCCAATTTTACAGTAAGCTGGGATTTGTCACGTTGCACTTTCAGTGGTTTAAGTAACATTACTCCAAGCTAATAAAAATTGTCCAACTAATTTGTTCCGTTTTCATTTTTCTCTGCTGTTCGACCAGAAAAAGCCTTGGCAATTCAAACATTTATACATGAATCTCAAACACTACTTTGTACTGATAGGAAGTTTAGTTGACAATTACTTCCTGTTTGACGGACCAACAGCATTGAAAATAAGAAATGCTGGGACTGTTTATTTCTCAACCTTAAGTAGGTATTTATATTGCATGAATTCACTAAAACAGCCTCTAACCTTACTCTCCTTACCAGTGTTATCTCTCCAACCTTCCAACAAAGTCCTACACGAAAAACTGGACATTGGGAGTCTCCCAATTTTACAGTAAGCTGAGACCTATCACTTTGCACTTTCAATTGTTTTAAGTAATACTACCTCAAGCTAATAAAAATGGCCCAACTAATTTGTTTGCTTTTCATTTTCTTCTGCTGTTCGACAAGAAAAGGCCTTTGCAATTCAAACATTTTCTAGAAGAAGCTCATACTACTTTTGTACCGATAGGAAGTAAAGTTGACAATTACTTCCTGTTTGAGGGCGTTGAGAGTAAGAAGTGTGAGACTGTTTATTACTTAACCTTAAGTAGGTACTTATAAGGCATGAATTTACTAAAACACCCTCCAAGTCTAATAAAATCTGCAGCACTAACCTGTGAACAAACGATATGCGTCTGGGAGTGGTCTCTCTTGAGTGGCAAAAAACATCTCGCTGTTTTCTGCAAGAAAGAGCGCTGGATCAACTATTATTGGCTTCAATTTCTTTGATCTGCAAAAAAACACCAATAAAACAATAATCAAAATTAGTTACTGCTCTCAATCCTTTCGTTTTCAATAAACTTAAGAAAATCCAAATGAAGAAAACTTACTCTCTCCAACCAATATAGCTTGTGTGATTCACAAAATTAAGATCTCTAGGCAGATACGAAAAAATGTGCAAAAGATCTGGAAAATAATAAAATCACCATATGAGCGGATAAATTTTTACTTGAAAAAACAACACTAGCATAAACACTGTTGATTCTTGCAGAGATACTATCAGAATTAAGAAACAAATAGTCAGCACCATGGCTATTCTTCAAAGCAAATTACCACTAATCCTGTTCAAACCTAGCTAGTAGTGACAGATTACAAGTAGAAGAAATCACAAATGTCACCCATAGATTAATACTTGAACTTGCTGAAGTCTGAAAAGCTTAAGCTAATACAGGTAGAGTAGTTCATAAACTAGACAACTGTGACCAGAAACACAAACTAGAATATGTAAGACTTTTGATATTATCAGATAAAATTCCATATTTCAAAAACTTACCACATCAGCAAATCACCAAGTTGCATCAAAATCATGCAAATGAAACTACCCCTAGTGTGTGCAGAGAGAGTAATACATGTCCTTGTCCCTCTGCCCTTTTTGCACATTTATTATTCACAAACAAAAATACACATCTCAGTAAGCATTATAACTTAACCCATCTATCAGCAGCAACTCTGGCATACAAAAATAGCCAACTACAGGTATAAAGGCACTATCTCGGTTAAAATGTTATAAGTATCTACACACAGACAAGAATACACATTGCAGAAGCTATACAAACATAATTACTTGATAAAATCCAAATCCCATTATTCTCATACGCATAGACGAGCCCAGAGAAATACGTGCTGAAAGCTACTATTTTGATTAGCAAGTGGATAATCAACAGAAAAGATATACTAACCTCCAATATAAATGCATAGAAGCACACAAACATCTAAATTGCATAACCTGCCAAGCTCACAGATTATAGAGAGACAACCAAGAATAGAAGCAACTTCCAGAATGTAGCAAAATTACAAGCCCAGAAGAACAACACCATTGAAGTCATCAAGTATCCCAGAAACTTCAGTCATGACTCGCACCCACACACACAAACATACACACAGACAACATATTCAGACCATCAAGTTACCATTTTGAGTGAGGAGGGGGTAATCAACACTAGAAAGATTAGGATCCAATTATGAGAATATATGCATAGTTAGCATACAGGCATTTCATTACATATCCAAACACACACAACAAATGTAATTTCATATTCATGAGAAGCTCGGGCTGCTGAGCAGACAAACTGAATACACAACAAATCAAAAGCTGAGCAACTTCCAAACTGTAGCAAAAATCTATAAGACCTTATGGACCGCATCAAGTAACCAACTAGACCAAGAAACCAGCAAACTTCATCAAATAATTCACACACAAAACTAACATGTTCTACGCAATAAGGTTACCATCTTGAGTGATAAGCGGGTAATCAGCAGCAGAAAGATTTATGAACCAATCCCAATTAGACGAGATACGGAGCAACAAAGACGCGCCGTGAAGTGTGGATGAAAGAGCAGATGGCCCACTGGAGAACACATAATCCGCCTTGCCGACAA
The DNA here is from genome assembly GCF_000512975.1 of Sesamum indicum. Classification (NCBI taxonomy): domain Eukaryota; kingdom Viridiplantae; phylum Streptophyta; class Magnoliopsida; order Lamiales; family Pedaliaceae; genus Sesamum; species Sesamum indicum. The sequence continues at coordinate 17,180,356 of NC_026147.1, forward strand.
CATGAACATTCTGTGCAGCCCTGAAGAGCGCCACCGATTGTACAGTTACAGCCAATGTATCACGCTCAGTCTGTCCAGCAGAGCGGTCAAGGTGGAGCAAGTACTGGTTTCTCGGGTGGTAGACCGAGTAGAGAAGCCGAAGGATCCGACCCGAATCATTGACGGATCCCGAAATGAGGTAGGCTAAGGAGGGCGGGCGAGGAGGCGTCAGCGGGTCTGGTGGGTTGATTTGGGCATTTTCGTTGTCGTGGAAAAGGATACGCTGGTGGCGGGGGAAGAGTGCGGGATGGGGTCTTGACGGCGGTGGTGGTCGAGTGGGAGCGGTGGTGAGGGAAAGAACAAGCAGGAGAGAGAATAGGGTGGTGCCCAGTAGGATGTAGCCGGCGGGGGGTACTGTTGGCGGAGGGTGGCTGGTGGTGGTGCATTGCGTGGTTTTGGCTTTAAAAGCAGGGCATCTTGATTCTTGTTTTTTCTGTAGGTGTTATGGTGGGGGGTGGATTCTGATTCTACCTTTCTCTTAGCATTGTGGGTGTGATGGGCACGTTGTTGTGGAGTTGAATCCAAGAAAGCACATAGTTGGAGGTGGAAGTTCCAACCTACAAATATGGAGAAAATTTTGTTTGGAGTGGAGGGGGAGCTGCTCACCTGCAATTGCAAGCTTCAAGAACTTGAAATAAAAGAGTTGATGGAGATGGATACTGATATTGGAGCTCCACTTTTTTTTTTTTTTTTTATAATTTAATGCAATTTAAATTTGTGATATTGTAAATGAATAAATTATTTTTTTTCAAAACATAGTTGTTTATTTTTTAAAATGAAGATTGCTTCATCTATATGTATACTATATAAAAAGAAAAAGTTTTTTTCTCTCATAAATAACGACACCGCAACATCAATTTTATTGTTATGGTTTGCAAAACTTCTCTGAGTGATTTTTGTAGAAAAGTTGAAAGTTGTAGCAAAATCAAAAGTGAGTAATGTTTGTGAAAAAAAATTAAAAAGCAGATAAAAGCTAAGTTGAATAGTGCTTGAAGAAAAATCACTGCTTACATATACTTAATTCATGAAAGATTGTTTTGTCCATATGTGTTAAAAAGATATTATTTTTTTCTTACTATTTCGCTTGTTATTTGTTACTAATAATTACTTTTCCTAAAAAAATCATAAATTTTATTTCAATTAGTATTTCATTTATATTTTTTAAAAATATTAAAAAATATGTTTAATTTAATAATGCTCCCACTAAGTAATATAATTGTTCATTCATACACAATAATTAAATTTACATGATTGCAAAGAAATAACTATTTCATTAATTAATTAAATAATAATATGTGCACGAAATAGTATAATTAGATGATATAGCACATAAAATATAAAAACTTATTATATTAAATATATGTCAACATTGGAAGGAAGATGCAAGGCAAAAATGTGAAGCAAGTATTCGATCTGAGGTTTCGTTCCACTCCATTTTGGGGTTGCACTGTCATCATTTCTATTGAGATCATTGATGTCAAGGAATATATTTTTATATGTTCTAATCAAAGCATTTCTGTTTCAATTTTATCGACCGCAAACTTGAAAAGTTTTGCTGAATGATGCCCCCTCCTTATTCCGACTTTTCTATTTCCTTGTCTGTGCGTCTTTTTTGTGTGCGTGTGCGTGTGCGTGTGCGGTGTGTGTGTGTGGGGGGGGGTGTGCGTGTGTGTATATATATGTCACGGTAGAACATGTTTTACTTCCATTTTGAACATAGAAGAAGTGAGATGTTGCTTTTATTTTCCGCACCAACGAATACCATCTGCGTCTTGTTACATTTGCCATTCTCCTTCCATTTTTAAGTCTTCATTTCTATCTACACAACCCTTTTTCTCTTGTAGGATGTCACCATAGTTTCGCAACATTTTATGCTCATTACGGATATTGTGTCTCTTTGTGGTCTATTTATGTCCTTTGCAATATTTTTGTGTGCTTGCATAGATATGTATTCTCATTTTTGTTTACCTGATATGAAAGAGTATTTATTGAAATGAAGAGTAGTAACAGGACAGGAGAGTCCCTCTTCTTTTTCCCTTTGAATATATCTTGTTAGCAAGAGTGATCTTGGATTGATTTACTTTACTAGAGGAGATATAGTGTGAGAAAATGTGTGGATGATTGATAAAATTTGATTTGATAAATGGGCGGTTATGATCTGCTAACCAATTCTTAAATTGGTTGCCAGCGACCACTACAAAATGTTGTAGTTTTGAACCCTGAGTTTGGTGTGTTTAGCCATTTTGATTCCCTTCCTGCTATTAGTGTCTCTATAATTTTCACTCTTGAATCACATAGTAGTTTCTGTAGCATCACCTTGATTTTTGGGTACCCGCATGGAAGAGGGAGAATGGTCCTTTTGCTCAGGAACAATTAATCAATTATATATGTTGTAGCTGATGCTTTACTCATGCTTGTGCTTACATGTGGCTTACTTTTATAAGATAAAGAACTAATCATTCACCTGCCCAAGTTTCTGTTATTTTTCTGCCTTTAGGTACTTATGGGCAATTTCATACATATTTGAGTGGTAACAGTTTCCTAGTAATGTGGTTTTGGTATTGCAGAAATCAAGATATTAGGCCTATAAGTTGTTGAATCTGTAGTGTTGCTTGATAAATGGCACAACTCTTCCTGTGGCTCTTCTTTAGAAAGATGATTCCTTTACTAGAAGGAGACACTAGCTTTAACTTTTTGGACAAGAGATAAGTTTCATTAAATAATCAAAATCCATTATCAAGAAGAGTTTAACTATTGCTGCTCTTTTGAACCTAATGTTATTATTGGAGCAAAAAAGTGCAGCATTTGCCAGTGTGTTTTATATATGTAATTGTATTAGGGCAATAATTTTGTGATTAATATTATCTAGTTTCTAGTTCAATCTCTCTAAAAATCATGATTTGGTGTAGCAGGTTTCTATTGAGATCATGATGTCAATGAATATATTTTTATATGTTCCAATCAGCTATGCATTTCTTTTTCAATTTTATCGACCACAAACTTGAGAAGTTTTGTTGAATGATGCCCCCTCCTTATTCCTTTTCAATTTTATCGACCACAAACTTGAGAAGTTTTGCTGAATGATGCCCCCTCCTTATTCCGACTTTTTCATTTTCTTATTTGTGCGTCTTTTTTTTATGTGTGTGTGTATGTGTGTGTGTGGGGTGTGTTTGGGGGGGAGGGGGGCGGTGTGTGTGTGTGTGTGTTTGTATGTATGCGTGTGCGGTGGGTGTGTGTGTTTATTATCTGTGTGTGTATGAGTGTGTGGGGGGGTGTGGGGTGTGTCTGTGTGTGTGCGTGTGCGGTGTGTGTGTGTGGGGGGGGTGTGTGTTTGTGTGTGTGCGTGTCCGATGTGTGTGTGTGTGTGTGTGGGTGTGGGGTGTGTGTGTGTGTGTGTGTGTATGTGGGGTGTGTGTGGGGGTGTGTGTGCGGTGTGTGTGGGGGGGAGGAGTGTGCGTGTGTGTATGTGTGTATCACAGTAGAACATGTTTTACTTTCATTTTGAACATAGAAGAAGTGAGATGTTGCATTTATCTTCTGCGCCAACGAATGCCATCTGCGTCTTGTTACATTTGTCATTCTCCTTCAATTTTTAAGTCATCATTTCTATCTACACAACCCTTTTTCTCGTGCAGGATGTCATCATATTTCGCAACATTTTAAGCTCATTACGGATATTGTGTCTCTTTGTGGTCTATTTATGTCATTTGCAATATTTTTGTGTGCTTGCATAGATGTGTATTCTCAGTTTTGTTTACCTGATATGAAAGAGTATTTATTGAAACGAAAAACAATAAAAGGACAGGAGAGAGTGCATTGTCCCTCTTCTTTTTTTTCTTTCAATATATCTCATTAGCAAGAGTGGTCTTGGATTGATTTACTTTACTAGAGGAGATATAGTGTGAGAAAATGTGTGGATGATTGATAAAATCTGATAAATGAGGCGTCTTGTGTGATTTATGTTTCTTGTCGCTTACGCTTTTGTTGAAATGTCTTAGTAAATACAAAGCTCACCCAGTGCTAATTGCTTTTGTTAACCATCCCATGTATTCATAGCATTTTAAATTTTGGTTTACTTTCTGATCTCATGTTGCTTTTGAGCAGTATGGGTAGTTGGATTACCTTGAAGGGTCCTTTTGTATTTCTTTTTTGTTTTTATTTTTAAGGAATTGAAGGCACTTTTCTGAATTAGGTAAATTGCGGGTATAAATTGCAGGAATTGAAGCGCAGGCGAAGAAAAAGGAAGAGTAGGAAGGAGAAGAGGAGGAAGAAAAGTCACCATCATGCAGATGATGATTCTTTTGATGATTCTGCAGATCTGCGGCATAAAGGGAGGAGCAGGAAGGCATATTCAGACTTTGATTCTGACGTCAGTACTTCAGATGATTCGCGAGTGGTAGGGGCAAGAAGCGGTCTGAGAAGAACAGCAGGAAACATCGCTATGAAGAGGATTAGCTTCTATAGTGGGTGATATGTCTTGTGCTTTTGAGGTTCCTCTAAACTGCTGCTAAGTGTGCCCTATTCAATCTTTAATCTGGTGGTTGATGAGCTTCTTGATGA
>NC_026147.1:17186647-17192179 GCF_000512975.1 Sesamum indicum
GGGGGTGTGTGCGGTGTGTGTGTGTGGGGAGGGTGTGCGTGTGTGTATGTGTGTGTGTGTGGGGTGTGTGTGTGGTGTGCGGTGTGTGTGTGGGGGGGGGGGGGGGTGTGCGTGTGTGTATGTGTGCGTCACGGTAGAACATATTTTACTTCAATTATCAAGATGAGCTAACTATTGCTGCTCTTTTGAACCCAGTGTTATTATTGGAGCAAAGAAGGTTGCAACATTTCTAAGTGTGTCATATATATGTAATTGTATTAGGGCAATGATTTTGTGATTAATATTATCTAGTTTCTGGATCAACCTCTCTGAAAATCATGATCTGGGGTAGCAGGTTTCTATTGAGATCATGATGTCAAGGAATATATTTTTATATGTTCTAATCAGCTACTGCATTTTTTTCAATTTTATCGACCACAAACTTGAGAAGTTTTGCTGAATGATGCCCCCTCCTTATTCCGGCTTTTCCATTTTCTTGTCTGTGCATCTTTTTTTTATGTGTGTGTGTATGTGTGTGTGTGGGGTGTGTGTGTGTGTGTGCGGTGTGTGTGTGTTGCGTGTGCGGGTTTTGTGTGTGTGTGTGTGTGCATGTGCGGTGTGTGTGGGGGTGTGTGGGGGGGGGTGTGCATGCGGGGTGTGTGTGTGTGTGTGTGTGCCATGGTAGAACATGTTTTACTTCCCTTTTGAACATAGAAGAAGTGAGATGTTGCTTTTATCTTCTACGCCAACGAATGTCATCTGCGTCTTGTTACATTTGCCATTCTCCTTCAATTTTTAAGTCTTTATTTCTATCTACACAACCCTTTTTCTCGTGCAGGATGTTACCATAGTTTTGCTGAATATTGCCCCCTTCTTATTCCGACTTTTTCATTTTCTTGTCTGTGTGTCTTTTTTTTGTGTGTGTGCGTGTATGTGTGTGTGTGTGCGTGCGTGGGGGGTGTGTGTGTGTGCGTGTGTGTGTGTTGGGGGGGGGGGGGGGGGGCAGGGTTGTCCTTCTTGGCATATATCATTTCCCTCAACGCATGGCTGCCCTCTTCGCCAAGGTCGTGTGTGATGTGTGCGTGTATGTGTGTGCGTGCGTGTGTGTGTGTGTGGGTGTGGGATATGTGTGTGTGTGTGGGGGGTGTGTGTGTGTGTGGTGTGTGCGTGTATGTGTGTGTGGTGTGTGTGTGTGGGGGGGGGGGGTGCGTGTGTTGGGGGCGGGGTGCGTGTGTGTATGTGTGTGCCACGGTAGAACATGTTTTACTTACATTTTGAACATAGAAGAAGTGAGATGTTGCTTTTATCTTCTACGCCAACGAATGCCATCTGCGACTTGTTACATTTGCCATTCTCCTTCAATTTTTAGGTCTTCATTCCTATCTACACAACCCTTTTTCTCGTGCAGGATGTCACCATAGTTTCGCAATATTTTATGCTCATTAAGGGAATTGTGTGTCTTTGTGGTCTATTTATGTCCTTTGCAATATTTTTGTGTGCTAGCATAGATGTGTATTCTCTTTTTTGTTTACCTGATATCAAAAGAGTATTTATTGAAATGAAGAGCAATAATAGAAAAGGAGAGAGTGCATTGTCCCTCTTCTTTTTTTCCTTTCAGTATATCTCGTTAGCAAGAGTGGTCTTGGATTGATTTACTTTACTAGAGGAGATATAGTGTGAGAAAATGTGTGGATGATTGATAAAATATGATAAATGCCTTGGGTGGTTATGATTTGCTAACCAATTCTTAAATTGATTTTCAGCGACCACTACCAAATGTTGTAGTTTTGAACCCTGAGTTTGGTGTGTTTAGTCATTTTAATTCCTTTCCTGCTATTAGCGGTCTCTATAATTTTAACACTTGAATCACATAGTAGTATCTGTAGCATCACCTTGATTTTTGGGTACCCGCATGGAAGAGGGGGAATGGTCCTTTTGCTCAGAAACAATTAATCAGTTATATATGTTGTAGCTGATGCTTGACTCATGCTTGTGTGCTTATATGTGGCTTACTGTTTATCAGGTAAAGAACTAATCATTCACCTGCCTAATTTTCTGTTATTTTTCTGCCTTCAAGTACTTATGGGGAGTTTCGTATATATTTGAGTGGTAACAGTATCCTAGAAATGTAGTTTTGGTATTGCAGAAACCAAGATATTATGCCTATAAGTTGTTGAATCTGTGATGTTGATTGATAAATGGCACAGTTGTTCCTGCGGCTCTTCTTTAGAAAGATGATTCCTTAACTAGAAGGAGATACTAGCTTTAACTTTTTGGAAGAGAGATAAGTTTCATGAAATAATCAAAATCCATTATAAGTTTTTATGCTAACTTTATTAAAGGTTGAGGCGTCTTGTGTGATTTATGTTTCTTATCGCTTACGCTTTTGTTGAAATGCCTTAGTAAATACAAAGTTAACCTAGTGCTAATTGCTTTTGTTAACCATCCCATGTATTCATAGCATTTTGGATTTTGGTTTAATTTCTGATCTCATGTTGCGTTTGAGCAGTATGAGTAGTTGGATTACCTTAAAGGTCCTTTTCTATTTCTTTTTTGTTTTTATTTTTAAGGAATTGAATGCACTTTTCTGAATTAGGTAAATTGTGGGTATAAATTGCAGGAATTGAAGCGCAGGAAAAGAAAAAGGAAGAGTAGGAAGGAGAAGAGGAGGAGGAGGAGTCACCGTCATTCAGATGATGATTATTCTGATGATTCTACTGATCTGCGGCATAAAGGGAGGAGTAGGAAGACATATTCAAACTCTGATTCCGAGGTCAATACTTCAGATTATTCGAGAGTGGTAGGGGCAAGAAGCGGTCTGAGAAGAACAGCAGGAAACATCACTATGAAGAGGACTAGCTTCTACAGTGGGTGATATGTCTTGTGCTTTTGAGGTTCCTCTAAACTGCTGCTAAGTGTGCCCTATTCAATCTTTAATCTGGTGGTTGATGAGCTTCTTGATGAAAACCATTTAAGCTTAGAGGACAATGCATTAGTATGGTGCATTTGTTGTTTTTCAGTTTGATGTAATGTATCATTTTAATTGCTTTGTTCTTCTGGGTTGAAAAATTATAATATTTACTGAGTATTCTATGTGTGATTCCGATATGTGATTGGTCCTGTTAGTTGAAATATTGTAGTAATGCTTTGAATTTTATTGAGTTTAAAGTTGTTTTACTTGTTGGTTGCTATTCATGCTCTGTGGGAAGCCTGCCTGTGGGCATCAAGAAGAGCTTAACTATTGTTGCTCTTTTGAACCTAGTGCTATTATTGGAGCAAAGAAGATAGCAACATTTCCCAGTGTGTTTTATATATATAATTGTATTAGGGCAATAATTTTGTGATTAATATTATCTAGTTACTGGAACAATCTCTCTGAAAATCATGATCTGGTGTAGCAGGTTTCTATTGAGATCATGATGTGAAGGAATATATTTTTATATGTTCTAATCAGCTACTGCATTTCTTTTAAAATTTTATCGACCACAAACTTGAGAAGTTTTGCTGAATGTTGCCCCCTTCTTATTCCAGCTTTTCCATTTTCTTGTCTGTTCGTCTTTTTTTATGTGTGTGTATGTGTGTGTGGGGTGTGTGTGTGTGTGTGCGTGGGTGTTTATTGTGTGTGTGTGTGTATGTGTGCCACGGTAGAAAATGTTTTACTTCCATTTTAAACATAGAAGAAGTGAGATGTTGATTTTATCTTCTACGCCAACGAATGCCATCTGCGTCTTGTTACATTTGCCATTCTCCTTCAATGTTTAAGTCTTCATTTATATCTACACAATCCTTTTTCTCGTGCAGGATGTTACCATAGTTTTGGTGAATATTACCCCCTTCTTATTCCGACTTTTCCATTTTCTTGTTTGTGCGTCTTTTTTTGTGTGTGTATGTGTGTGTGTGGGGTGTGTGTGTGTGTGTGTGTGTGTGCGTGGGGTGTGTGTGTGTGTGTGTGTGCGTGGGGTGTGTGTGTGTGTGTGTGGGGTGTGTGTGTGTGTGTGTGTGTGTGTGTTGGGTGTGTGTGTGTGTGTGTGTGCGTGGGGTGTGTGTGTGTGTGTGTGCGTGGGGGTGTGTGTGTATGAGTGTGTGGGGGGTGGGGTTGTGGTGTGTGTGTGTGTGTGTGCGGTGTGTGTGTGTGTTGGGGGGTGCGTGTGTGTATGTGTGTGCCACGGTAGAACATATTTTACTTCCATTTTGAACATAGAAGAAGTGAGATGTTGGTTTTATCTTTTGCGCCAACGAATCCATCTACGTCTTTTTACATTTGCCATTCTCCTTCAATAACTAAGTCTTCATTTATATCTACACAACCCTTTTTCTCGTGCAGGATGTTACCATAGTTTTGGTGAATATTACCCACTTCTTATTCCGACTTTTCCATTTTCTTTTCTGTGCATCTTTTTTTTTGCGTGTGTGTGTATGTGTGTGTGTGGGGTGTGTGTGTGTGTGTGTGCGTGGGGGTGTGTGTGTTTATTGTGTGTGTGTGTATGAGTGTGTCGAGGGTGGGGTTGTGGTGTGCATGTATACGGTAGAACATGTTTTACTTTCATTTTAAAGATAGAAGAAGTGAGATGTTGCTTTTATTTTCTACGTCAACGAATGCAATGCCAGTCTTGTTACATTAGCCATTCTGGTTTAATTTCTAAGTCTTCTATTTACACAACCCTTTTTTCTCGTGCAGGATGTCACCATAGTTTCGCAATATTTTATGCTCATTATTGGTATTGTGGGTCTTTGTGGTCTATTTATATCCGTTGTAATATTTTTGTGTGTTTAAATAGATGTATAATCTCATTTTTGTTTACCTAATATGAAAGAGTAATTATTAAAATGAGGAGCAATAACCGAATATTGCTGCTCTTTTGAATCCAGTGCTGTGTGTGTGCGGTGTGTGTTTGGGGGTGTGTGTGTGTGTTGGGGCGGGGTGCGTTTGTGTATGCGTGTGCCACGGTAGAACATATTTTACTTCCATTTTGAACATAGAAGAAGTGAGATGTTGGTTTTATCTTCTACGCCAACGAATACCATCTACGTCTTGTTAGATTTGCCATTCTCCTTCAATGTTTAAGTCTTCATTTATATCTACACAACCCTTTTTCTCGTGTAGGATGTTAGCATAGTTTTGGTGAATATTACCCCCTTCTTATTCCGACTTTTCTATTTTCTTGTCTGTGCGTCTTTTTTTTTGTGTGTGTGTGTGTATGTGTGTGTGGGGTGTGTGTGTGTGTGTGTGTGGGGTGTGTGTTTGTGTGTGTGTGTGTGCGTGGGGGTGTGTGTGTTTATTGTGTGTGTGTGTGTGTATGAGTGTGTGGGGGGTGGGGTTGTGGTGTGTGTGTGTGTGTGTGTTTGTGTGGGTGTGTGTGTGTGTGTGTGTGTGTGTGTGTGTGTGGGGTGTGTGTGTGTGTGTGCGTGGGGGTGTGTGTGTTTATTGTGTGTGTGTGTATGAGTGTGTGGGGGGTGGGGTTGTGGTGTGTGTGTGTGCGGTGTGTGTGTGTGTGTGTGCGTGGGGGTGTGTGTGTGTATGAGTGTGTGGGGGGGGGGGTGTGGGGGGGGGGT
>NC_026147.1:17193380-17193860 GCF_000512975.1 Sesamum indicum
GTGGGTGTGTGGGGGGTGGGGTTGTGGTGTGTGTGTGTGTGTGTGCGGTGTGTGTGTGTGTTGGGGGGTGCGTGTGTGTATGTGTGTGCCACGGTAGAACATATTTTACTTCTATTTTGAACATAGAAGAAGTGAGATGTTGGTTTTATCTTTTGCGCCAACGAATCCATCTACGTCTTGTTACATTTGCCATTCTCCTTCAATAACTAAGTCTTCATTTATATCTACACAATCCTTTTTCTCGTGCAGGATGTTACCATAGTTTTGGTGAATATTACCCGCTTCTTATTCTGACTTTTCCATTTTCTTTTCTGTGTGTCTTTTTTTTTGCATGTATGTATGTGTGTGTGTGGGGTGTGTGTGTGTGTGTGTGGGTGGGGGTGTGTGTGTTTATTGTGTGTGTGTGTGTATGAGTGTGTGGGGGGGGGGGTTCTGGTGTGCATGTGTGCGGTGTGTGTGTGTGTGTGTGTGTGTGTGGGG
>NC_026147.1:17194447-17195499 GCF_000512975.1 Sesamum indicum
GTGTGTGTGTGTGTGCGTGGGGGTGTGTGTGTTTATTGTGTGTGTGAGCGTATGAGTGTGTGGGGGGTGGGGTTGTGGTGTGTGTGTGTGTGTGTAGAGTGTGTGTGTGTTGGGTGGGCGGGGTGCGTGTGTGTATCTGTGTGCCACGGTAGAACATGTTTTACTTTCATTTTGAACATAGAAGAAGTGAGATGTTGCTTTTATCTTCCACGCCAACGAATGCCATCTTTGGGTGTGTGTGTGTGTGTGGGATGTGTGTGTGTGTTGTGTGGGGGTGTGTGTGTTTATTGTGTATTGTGTGTGGAGTGTGTGGGGGTGGGGTTGTGGGATGTGTGTGTGTGTGCGGTGTGTGTTTGGGGGTGTGTGTGTGTGTTGGGGCGGGGTGCGTTTGTGTATGTGTGTGCCACGGTAGAACATATTTTACTTCCATTTTGAACATAGACGAAGTGAGATGTTGGTTTTATCTTCTACGCCAACGAATGCCATCTACGTCTTGTTACATTTGCCATTCTCCTTCAATGTTTAAGTATTCATTTATAGCTACACAACCCTTTTTCTCGTGTACGATGTTAGCATAGTTTTGGTGAATATTACCCCCTTCTTATTCCGACTTTTCTATTTTCTTGTCTGTGCGTCTTTTTTTTTGTGTGTGTGTCTATATGTGTGTCTGGGGTGTGTGTGTGTGTGTGTGTGCATGGGGGTGTGTGGTGTGTGTGTGTTGGGGGGGGGTGCGTGTGTGTATGTGTGTGCCACGGTAGAACATATTTTACTTTCATTTTGAACATAGAAGAAGTGAGATGTTGCTTTTATCTTCTACGCCAACAAATGCCATCTGCGTCTTGTTACATTTGCCATTCTCCTTCAATTTTTAAGTGTTCATTTCTATCTACACAATCCTTTTTCTCGTGCAAGATGTTACCATAGTTTTGCTGAATATTGCCCGCTTCTTATTCCGGCTTTTCCATTTTCTTGTCTGTGCATCTTTTTTTTATGTATGCGTATGTGTGTGTGTGGGGTGTGTGTGTGTGTGTGTGTGGGATGTGTGTGTGTGT
>NC_026147.1:17197941-17201478 GCF_000512975.1 Sesamum indicum
ATTACTCATTTTATTTACTTAAAAAAATATTACATAATCGATTAAATGTTAGAATAAAATACATCTAGGCCAATCTAATTGGCTTTTTGGTCATTTATTCTAACAATCTCCCACTTGACCTACGGCCAATCACCCATCGGCCTCAAATCTATCTTATCAAAATGGTGAATATGAGTAATTTGCGACACCGGTTTAGTCAGTGGATCTACTGTGTTTTGTGCTGAGTTGACTCGGTCCATCCGCACGTCACCTCTACTCACCATCTCTCAAAGTAGATAGTAGCATCTAAGAATGTGTTTGCAACGGTGATGAGATCTTGGTTTCTTTTCTTATGCTATTGCCCCATTGTTATCACAGAAGATAACTATGTCAGCAATGCTAGGCAATACACCCAAGTGCCGGATATAGTTTTTCACCCAAATTGCTTCCTGAGCTGCTTCTAAAGTTGCATTGTTTTCAACTTATGTGGTGGAACTGAAAGCAACAAAAATGCGAGTGGATCGGCCTGGAAACGTGCAAGTAGAAGCGATAATATAAAGTTCGTAAATTAAAACCGAAACGTAATAAAACTATGATTGCAAGGAGTGTACCCTTGGAGTTCCCGGGCGTTCGATGTAGTTTATAATAACAACAATAAAACTAAACGGGTCTTATCATGAAATTACAACAAGAGGTGCAACAAACATAAATGGGGGTGTGTGTGTTTATTGTGTGTGTGTATGAGTGTGTGGGGGGTGGGGTTGTGGGGTGCGTGTGTGTATGTGTGCGGTGTGTGTTTGGGGGTGTGTGTGCGGTGTGTGTGTGTGTATGTGTGTGCCACGGTAGGACATATTTTACTTCCATTTTGAATATAGAAGAAGTGAGATGTTGCTTTTATCTTCTACGCCAACGAATGCCATCTGCGACTTGTTACATTTGCCAGTTTCCTTCAATTTTTAGGTCTTCATTCCTATCTACACAATCCTTTTTCTCGTGCAGGATGTCACCATAGTCTCTTTTCTTTTTTACTTTCAGTATATCTCGTTAGCAAGAGTGGTCTTGGATTGATTTACTTTACTAGAGGAGATATAGTGTGAGAAAATGTGTGGATGATTGATAAAATCTGATGAATGCCTTGGGTGGTTATGATTTGCTAACCAATTCTTAAATTGGTTTTCAACGACCACTACAAAATGTTGTAGTTTTGAACCCTGAGTTTGGTGTGTTTAGCCATTTTAATTCCCTTCCTGCTATTAGCGGTCTCTATAATTTTAACACTTGAATCAATAGTAGTATCTGTAGCATCACCTTGATTTTTGGGTACCCGCATGGAAGAGGGGGAATGGTCCTTTTGCTCAGAAACAATTAATCAGTTATATATGTTGTAGCTGATGCTTGACTCATGCTTGTGTGCTTATATGTGGCTTACTGTTTATCAGATAAAGAACTAATCATTCACCTGCCCAAGTTTCTGTTATTTTTCTGCCTTCAAGTACTTATGGGGAGTTTCGTACATATTTGAGTGGTAACAGTTTCCTAGAAATGTAGGTTTGGTATTGCAGAAACCAAGATATTATGCCTATAAGTTGTTGAATCTGTGATGTTGATTGATAAATGGCACAGCTATTCCTGTGGCTCTTGTTTAGAAAGATGATTCCTTAACTAGAAGGAGATACTAGCTTTAACTTTTTGGAAGAGAGATAAGTTTCATGAAATAATCAAAATCCATTATAAGTTTTTATACTAACTTTGTTAAAGGTTGAGGCGTCTTGTGTGATTTATGTTTCTTGTCGCTTACGCTTTTGTTGAAATGCCTTAGTAAATACAAAGTTAACCTAGTGCTAATTGCTTTTGTTAACCATCCAATGTATTCATAGCATTTTGGATTTTGGTTTAATTTCTGATCTCATCTTGCGTTTGAGCAGTATGAGTAGTTGGATTACCTTTAAGTTCCTTTTCAATTTCTTTTTTGTTTTTATTTTTAAGGAATTGAAGGCACTTTTCTGAATTAGGTAAATTGTGGGTATAAATTGCAGGAATTGAAGCGCAGGCGAGAAAAAGGAAGAGTAGGAAGGAGAAGAGGAGGAGGAGGAGTCACCGTCATTCAGATGATGATTCTACTGATCTGCGGCATAAAGGGAGGAACAGGAAGGCATATTCAAACTCTTATTCCGACGTCAATACTTCAGATTATTCGCGAGTGGTAGGGGCAAGAAGTTGTCTGAGAAGAACAGCAGGAAACATCGCTATGAAGAGGACTAGCTTCTACAGTGGGTGATATGTCTTGTGCTTTTGAGGTTCCTCTAAACTGCTGCTAAGTGTGCCCTATTCAATCTTTAATCTGGTGGTTGATGAGCTTCTTGATGAAAACCATTTAAGCTTAGAGGACAATGCATTAGTATGGTGCATTTGTTGTTTTTCAGTTTGATGTAATGTATCATTTTAATTGCTTTGTTCATCTGGTTGTGAAAAATTATAATATTTACTGAGTATTCTATATGTGATTCCGATATGTGATTGGTCCTGTTAGTTGAAATATTGCAGTAATGCTTTGAATTTTATTGAGTTTAAAGTTGTTTTACTTGTTGGTTGCTATTCATGCTTTGTGGGAAGCTTGCCTGTGGGCATCAAGAAGAGCTTAGCTATTGTTGCTCTTTTGAACCTAGTGCTATTATTGGAGCAAAGAAGGTTGCAACATTTCCCAATGTGTTTTATATATATAATTGTATTAGGGCAATAATTTTGTGATTAATATTATCTAGTTTCTGGATCAACCTCTCTGAAAATCATGATCTAGTGTAGCAGGTTTCTATTGAGATCATGATGTCAAGGAATATATTTTTATATGTTCTAATCAGCTATTGCATTATTTTTTCAATTTTATCGACCACAAACCTGAGAAGTTTTGCAGAATGTTGCCCCCTTCTTATTCTGGCTTTTCCATTTTCTTGTCTGTGCGTCTTTTTTTATGTGTGTGTGTGTATGTGTGTGTGGGGTGTGTGTGTGTGTGTGTGTGCGTGGGGGTGTGTGTTTATTGTGTGTGTGTGTATGAGTGTGTGGGGGGTGGGGTTGTGGTGTGCATGTGTGTGTGTGTGTGTAGGGTGTGTGTGTGGGGGTGTGTGTGCGGTGTGTGTGTGTTGGGGAGGGGGGTGCGTGTGTGTATGTGTCCCACGGTAGAACATGTTTTACTTCCATTTTGAACATAGAAGAAGTGAGATGTTGGTTTTATCTTCTACGCCAACGAATTCCATCAGCGTCTTGTTACATTTGCCATTCTCCTTCAATGTTTAAGTCTTCATTTATATCTACACAACCCTTTTTCTCGTGCGGGATGTTACCATAGTTTTGGTGAATATTACCCCCTTCTTATTCCGACTTTTCCATTTTCTTGTTTGTGCGTCTTTTTTGTGTGTGTGTGTGTGTGTGTGTGTGCGTGGGGTGTGTGTGTGTGTGTATGAGTGTGTGGGGGGTGGGGTTGTGGTGTGCATGTGTGCGGTGTGTGTGTGTGTGTGTGGGGTGTGCGTGTGTGCGTGGGGTGTGTGTGTGTGTGTGTGTGTG
>NC_026147.1:17203165-17205230 GCF_000512975.1 Sesamum indicum
GGGATGTGTGTGTGTGCGTGGGGGTGTGTGTGTTTATTGTGTGTGTGTATGAGTGTGTGGGGGGTGGGGTTGTGGGGTGCGTGTGTGTATGTGTGCGGTGTGTGTTTGGGGGTGTGTGTGCGGTGTGTGTGTGTGTATGTGTGTGCCACGTTAGGACATATTTTACTTCCATTTTGAACATAGAAGAAGTGAGATGTTGCTTTTATCTTCTACGCCAACGAATGCCATCTGCGACTTGTTACATTTGCCAATTTCCTTCAATTTTTAGGTCTTCATTCCTATCTACACAATCCTTTTTCTCGTGCAGGATGTCACCATAGTCTCTTTTCTTTTTTCCTTTCAGTATATCTCGTTAGCAAGAGTGGTCTTGGATTGATTTACTTTACTAGAGGAGATATAGTGTGAGAAAATGTGTGGATGATTGATAAAATCTGATGAATGCCTTGGGTGGTTATGATTTGCTAACCAATTCTTAAATTGGTTTTCAACGACCACTACAAAATGTTGTAGTTTTGAACCCTGAGTTTGGTGTGTTTAGCCATTTTAATTCCCTTCCTGCTATTAGCGGTCTCTATAATTTTAACACTTGAATCACATAGTAGTATCTGTAGCATCACCTTGATTTTTGGGTACCCGCATGGAAGAGGGGGAATGGTCCTTTTGCTCAGAAACAATTAATCAGTTATATATGTTGTAGCTGATGCTTGACTCATGCTTGTGTGCTTATATGTGGCTTACTGTTTATCAGATAAAGAACTAATCATTCACCTGCCCAAGTTTCTGTTATTTTTCTGCCTTCAAGTACTTATGGGGAGTTTCGTACATATTTGAGTGGTAACAGTTTCCTAGAAATGTAGGTTTGGTATTGCAGAAACCAAGATATTATGCCTATAAGTTGTTGAATCTGTGATGTTGATTGATAAATGGCACAGCTATTCCTGTGGCTCTTGTTTAGAAAGATGATTCCTTAACTAGAAGGAGATACTAGCTTTAACTTTTTGGAAGAGAGATAAGTTTCATGAAATAATCAAAATCCATTATAAGTTTTTATACTAACTTTGTTAAAGGTTGAGGCGTCTTGTGTGATTTATGTTTCTTGTCGTTTACGCTTTTGTTGAAATGCCTTAGTAAATACAAAGTTAACCTAGTGCTAATTGCTTTTGTTAACCATCCAATGTATTCATAGCATTTTGGATTTTGGTTTAATTTCTGATCTCATCTTGCGTTTGAGCAGTATGAGTAGTTGGATTACCTTTAAGTTCCTTTTCAATTTCTTTTTTGTTTTTATTTTTAAGGAATTGAAGGCACTTTTCTGAATTAGGTAAATTGTGGGTATAAATTGCAGGAATTGAAGCGCAGGCGAGAAAAAGGAATATACCCCCTTCTTATTCCGACTTTTCCATTTTCTTGTCTGTGCGTCTTTTTTTGTGTGTGTGTGTATGTGTGTGTGTGGGGTGTGTGTGTGTGCGTGGGGGTGTGTGTGTTTATTGTGAGTGTGTGTATGAGTGTGTGGGGGGTGGGGTTGTGGTGTGTGTGGGGGGGGGGGGGGGGGGGCCTGTGGGGGGGGTTCAAAATGCTTGAAGTAGCTGACTTTGCTTCATCTTTCTTTCTCATTCAATTCCGGCTCCATTGCCTTTTGCTTTTGAGGTTGAAGCCTCCAAATCTAATACAGTCTGTGCAGATTCTTCAATCGTTGCCTCTTATAGGTCCAGCCATTTTATCAACTGATGAAATGGTCTTATCAAGCCCATTTAGAGTTTATGATAAGTAGGACGAAGGAGTGATGATGCCATTCTCATTTTTAAGTGTTCATTTCTATCTACACAACCCTTTTTCTCGTGCAGGATGTTACCATGGTTTTGCTGAATATTGCCCCCCCCCCTTCTCGACTTTTCTATTTTCTTGTCTGTGCGTCTTTTTTTTTATGTGTGTGTATGTGTGTGTGTGGGGTGTGTGTGTGCGTGTGTGCATGGGGTGTGTGTGTGTGTGTGTGTGGGATGTGTGTGTGTGTTTATTGTGTGTGTGTGTGTGTGAGTGTGTGGGGGGTGGGGTTGTGGTGTGCGTG
>NC_026147.1:17206671-17247370 GCF_000512975.1 Sesamum indicum
CATTTCCTTCATCTATAGACACAAATACTTCAGAACTTTGATCCATCCAGAGGACACTTTATCCAAGCATTGGCAATTTAAGTACCAGCCACAAAGATGTGGTAGAGTTGAAACATATAGTAACTACACGTGGGGATACTTGTCCAATGAGGCTTCAAGTGTGTGTATGTGTGTGCCACGGTAGAACATATTTTACTTCCATTTTGAACATAGAAGAAGTGAGATGTTGCTTTTATCTTTTACGCCAACGAATGTCATCTGCGACTTGTTACATTTGCCAATTTCCTTCAATTTTTAGGTCTTCATTCCTATATACACAATCCTTTTTCTCGTACAGGATGTCACCATAATTTCGCAACATTTTATGCTCATTAAGGGGATTGTGTGTCTTTGTGGTCTATTTATGTCGTTTGCAATATTTTTGTGTGCTAGCATAGATGTGTATTCTCATTTTTGTTTAGCTGATATCAAAAGAGTATTTATTGAAATGAAGAGCAATAATAGAAAAGGAGAGAGTGCATTGTCCCTCTTCTTTTTTCCTTTCAATATATCTCGTTAGCAAGAGTGGTCTTTGATTGATTTACTTTACTAGAGGAGATATAGTATGAGAAAATGTGTGGATGATTGATAAAATCTGATAAATGCCTTGGGTGGTTATGATTTGCTAACCAATTCTTAAATTGGTTTTCAGCGACCACTACAAAATGTAGTTTTGAACCCTGAGTTTGGTGTGTTTAGCCATTTTAATTCCCTTCCTGCTATTAATAGTCTCTATAATTTTAACACTTGAATCACATAGTAGTTTCTATAGCATCACCTTGATTTTTGGGTACCCGCATGGAAGAGGGAGAATGGTCCTTTTGCTCAGAAACAATTAATCAGTTATATATGTTGTAGCTGATGCTTGACTCATGCTTGTGTACTTATATGTGGCTTACTGTTTATCAGATAAAGAACTAATCATTCACCTGCCCAAGTTTCTGTTATTTTTCTGCCTTCAAGTACTTATGGGGAGTTTCGTACATATTTGAGTGGTAACAGTTTCCTAGAAATGTAGTTTTGGTATTGCAGAAACCAAAATATTATGCCTATAAGTTGTTGAATCTGTGATGTTGATTGATAAATGGCACAGCTGTTCCTGTGGCTCTTCTTTAGAAAGATGATTCCTTTACTAGAAGGAGATACTAGCTTTAGCTTTTTGGAAGAGAGATAAGTTTCATAAAATAATCAAAATCCATTATAAGTTTTTATGCTAACTTTGTTAAAGGTTGAAGCGTCTTGTGTGATTTATGTTTCTTGTCGTTTACGCTTTTGTTGAAATGCCTTAGTAAATACAAAGCTAACCTAGTGCTAATTGCTTTTGTTAACCATCTAATGTATTCATAGCATTTTGGATTTTGGTTTAATTTCTGATCTCATGTTGCGTTTGAGCAGTATGAGTGGTTGGATTACCTTAAAGGTCCTTTTCTATTTCTTTTTTGTTTTTATTTTTAAGGAATTGAAGGCACTTTTCTGAATTAGGTAAATTGTGGGTATAAATTGCAGGAATTGAAGCGCATGCGAAGAAAAAGGAAGAGTAGGAAGGAGAAGAGGAGGAGGAGGAGTCATCGTCATTCAGATGATGATTCTTCTAATGATTCTACTGATCTGCGGCATAAAGGGAGGAGCAGGAAGGCATATTCAAACTCTGATTCTGACGTCAGTACTTCAGATTATTCGCAAGTGGTAGGGGCAAGAAGCGGTCTGAGAAGAACAGTAGGAAACATCGCTGTGAAGAGGACTAGCTTCTATAGTGGGTGATATGTCTTGTGCTTTTGAGGTTCCTCTAAATGGCACAGCTGTTCGTGTGGCTCTTCTTTAGAAAGATGATTCCTTTACTAGAAAGAGATACTAGCTTTAACTTTTCGGAAGAGAGATAAGTTTAATGAAATAATCAAAATCCATTATAAGTTTTTATGGTAATTTTGTTAAAGGTTGAGGCGTCTTGTGTGATTTATGTTTCTTGTCGCTTACGCTTTTGTTGAAATGCCTTAGTAAATACAAAGTTAACCTAGTGCTAATTGCTTAGCAAAACTGCTAAATTTTGAACGTTCTCATAATTCGACGAAACTTGACCCAAACATTGCTCTAGAACCAAGAATTTGTGTGGTAAATTTGCTAAGCGTAATAATAATTATAAGTTTGTATAAAAGGGAAACAAACTTGCTTTAATAAATCACGCAAAACAGCTAAATTTTGAACGTTCTCTTAATTCGACGAAATTTGACCCAAACGTTGGTCTAGACCCAAGAATTTGTGTGGTAAATTTGCTATGCGTAATAATAACTACAAGTTTGTATAAAAGGGAAACAAACTTGCTTTAATAAACCGCGCAAAATAGCTAAATTTTGAACGTTTTCAGAATTCGATGAAACTTGATCCAAATGTTGGTTTAGACCCAAGAAATTCTTGTAAGCATTTATATAGCATTTCGCCATTTTTTTCTCCTACATTGATAAGATATTGGAATGTAGTTAGATGGGAATATTGCTACAATGGAATACACAATTTGAATCTTAATACTTACCCGACATATTTCTTCCCAGACGCTGTCCACCGCCATCACAAACTTCAAGTTCCTGTCTCAAATCACATCCTGACGATGGATTAGCCAGTTGAACACCTCGTACCTCTCATGCAGCTTTTTGACCTTACTTATTGCCCAAGCGACAATAATTATGGAGTCGTGGGCCTTATTCACAGCGCGATGCGAGCAACCGCATGTCTGTTTTCCCTACCGATACGAAATTGGCCATGCCTTGCATGTTCCAATAGTGCGTCACAAACATCTGCTTCATCTCTTTTGTCCAAAGATAGTCATAGAAGAACTGACGTTGGCAGTAGTAACCGTGGGGCCACATTTTTCAGGAATGGGGCTGTTTGCACCATATGAACTAGGGAGATAGAGCTTTATGCAATTTAAGGTGTATTCTTTCACTTCAAATAGATGTAGGAGTTGCTCTTATTTATAAGCAAGAATACATAGCTAGGTAGCTGCCACAGTGGATTTTATCAATAAGTAGCACTCATTAATAATGGGATGATGACTGCACTAGCCTAACAAGATAGGTCCATTAAACTCCTTTGTACACTTCACAATTTGACGATTGTTTAGGATTAATTCGTATTCAGGGCAATCAACTGAATGGTACTACTTCATTAATGTTTATAGAAGAATTATGTAATATTTATTTGAAGCTTGAAAGGATTCTTATACATGGTTATTACATACTTAAATTGTAAATGTGTGTGTTATTAATGAGTCAAATGTTATCCTTATTCGTATTGCATCAAATATTAATAATATACTACCATAGTCGACTACATAATGAACATATTGAAAAATATAGTTGAACTACATACCTATGACTTTATATTTGTATGTGCAACACAATTAGTAATCCTGAATTTTAGTTTAAATTAAGGGAGAAAATGAATGGAACACAAAGTAAGTGACAATTTTTCCTGAACGGGTAATGGCATGTAAGATTTTTGTGTTGTTTAAACAAACATGCTCATTGTGCAGCTAAGAAGCAATGGTTCACAGTATCTGTGTGCAGCTAATTGATATAAATCGGGCTAAGGAATTATACTGGTGTTCAAGGGTTTAGGTGAACTATAGGTAAACCAATTTAGAACAGACCTTTTGTTTTAGTTCAGGTACACTCTATAACTTGAATATTGGCTTAGCATGTACCAAAATGGTGCAAGCGTATGTCTGCATCTTCATGTCTCAGGTATGTTATTAGTATGAGAAGGATGAGCCCTTGCACAACATGATACATTTCTAACTCTGTACCTTCCTCGACACTTGGATAGAAGTAACTGATTCATAAATATAAGAAGATTTATTCATATTATTCTACAGAAAATTTATTCATATAAGAAGATTTGTTCATATTATTAAAGTCATTTTCAATAAATCTACAGAGTTGTTCCAATCCTCGAACTCTATTAGAGTCAACTTATTTTCAATTTCTGGTATTATTTTGATACTATATTTTTTTTTCCCAAAATATATTGACGAGCTTCGATCAATGAACATAATTATAAATAATTCCTCATTTTTTCCATTGGACAATAACCCTAATTGCAACAATTTTTGTGCAAAAATATTTGAAATTTAATTCTTCAAATTAAGTATTTTTTTTTTCTTTGTTTGAAGTTGGTTTGTAGAAGAATATGACACCTGCAAAAATACAAATTAGAAAGTTACAATATTAAGTATTTTGATTTCCTATAAAAAAGAAATTTAAAGATAAATTATTAATTCTTGTGTCGACACAATCGATAGTAGAAAAAATGAGGTAAGTGCAACCAATTTAGGGATAATTACATTTTCTTTCTCTGAGATTTGATGTAACTACACATAAATCTCCTATGATTTAAGAAATTACATCTAGTATCTATGAAGGTTGCTTCCGTCTAATAAATAAGTCCGTCTCATTAGTCAAAATTCACTGAATTTGTTGATATTAACAAAAAAAAAAAAGTAAAACTGAATGAAAATTGACATTTACCTTTAATCAACTTATTATTGACTTATTGGAGGTCAAATAATTTTTTTCGAACTAAACTACTTTTATAACGGTGAAAATATATCTCCTCACATACATTAACATGTGAAGACGTATGAGGGTAATTTGATTATAAAAAAAATTATTTAACCTGTTATAAATCGATAATAAGTTAATCAGATATCAACAAATTCAGTGAATTTTGACCAACATGGGACTTATTTCTTAGACAAAGCAGACCTCAAGGGTGCTATATGTAATTTTTCAAATTATAGGGAGTTTTACGTGTAATAACATCAAACCTTAGGGTAGGAGAGTGTAATTATTCCTATTAATTATGCATGAACTTACATGATTTATAATTATAATATCCCAACACCAGAATTTTTTTTACTACTGATTACAATGTAAATGGATATGGCTAAAATTCGTAATTATTATAACTATAATTAAATAAAATTGATGCAAAAAATTAATTTTTTCATCATATAAAATTATCTATCCTGCTAAGAGCCATCATAAATGGCCACTCATGCAAAAACCACGGGCGACAATCATAGTTAATGACTATTTATTATTAATTATGATAATTAGTCATAATTAAATATTATATATCTTGTAATACAAAAAGGGCTTTGTTCATACTAATTAAAAAGTAGAGCAAATTACAACGATCTCCCTTGAGATTTGGCATAATTAAGAATACCCCCTCATTATTTTAAAAATTTCTAATACCTCATGACTTTAACGATCGTCTAATAATTATAACCCATTTTATTAGTTTCTGTTAGGTTTTTATTTATTTTTTGTAGTGAATTGACCGAAATGCCTTTACGAATTAAAAATTATAATTTTATTTATTTTTTAAAATTTTTTATTTCTTTTTTTATTGACTGAATGGATAATTTTTCTAATAATTTTAAATTTTTTTTTCATCCACTCTATTCGATTTTGTTACAAACTGTTATTTTTTCTATAAAAAAAAAAATCTAGCAAGGGCATAGTTGATAATTCAATACCTACATCCAATAATTATATAATTTTATCAAATATCACGAATTATCTGTAATTTTTTAAATAATAAAAGAGTATTCACAATTATATTAAACCTTAGAGGATGTTAGGGGTTAGGGATCGGGTTATTGGGATTGAGGTTTCAAACCCGACCCCATACCCGATTACAGATAGTCGGATTTCGAGGTTATCCGAACTTGTAAAATAAAATTAAAAAAATCCGATCCGTATCCTTTGTATCCGATTGGGTTGGGTCGAGACTCGATTGTCCCGACCCGTTTACCCACCCCTAAAGGAGGTCATTGTAATTTACCCTAAAAAATATTATTATTAGCGCCCCATTAACTCTATATTTATATTTTCTCAAAACAGTTCAAAAACTTATTTTAAAAAATATATTTTTAATACTATAAAAATTTTAATAATTTTAAAAATATATAATTTATTAAAATTTTAAAATAAATTTAACCAAACACTCTCCAAATACTCATATATCCATTGTCTCATTTCTCCTTCTCCCAAAAAATGGGCTTCAATTTTTAGCCATTCTATAAACTCATGGAATGGATTGGGTAAAGCCCAGTGGTAATATCCGACTTTAGTTTTACATTTGTCGGGAAAAGTCGCAAACTTTCTGTAAACATCAATGTAAATTGCAGAAAACCGGAGAGATTCTCACAGTAGAAGTTAGCTGCCTCTTCCTTCCTTCTCTTGCTCTTTCCCCCATTTCTCAGTGTGTGAATGCTACGAAAGAAAGGAAAAATATTAATTAAGAGAAAGAATTGTAGGAAAATCGAAGCAGCAAGATGACGGAGGCGGTGATAAGGAAGAAGGCGGGAATGGCAAGCGTGAAAGATATGCCGGTGCTGCAGGACGGTCCGCCGCCGGGTGGTTTTGCGCCGGTCAGGTTTGCTCGGCGGATCCCGAACAAGGGCCCCAGCGCCATGGCGATTTTCCTGGCCGCTTTTGGTGCTTTCTCGTGGGGCATGTACCAGGTCGGCAAAGGAAACAAGATTCGGAGGTGCGATTCTAATGCGTACACATTTCTGTATCTATTTGTTTAGAGGAGCTGATTTTGTAATTGAGCTCTTGGAATAGGAATTCCTGGGAAACATACTTAAATTTGAATGTGAGTAGTTGTCACCCTATGGCTTGAATCCTTGATGCAAAACACTTGGTCAGTCGCTTTTAAGGGTGATGGTAGGTTGGCTAAGGGATCAGTAGTGGCGGGGAGCTGCTCAGGCAAAAAGTTGAAAAATTTGTTTCTTAATATATTTTTCAGATGAACCAACTAATGCTGTTAAAGACTTGATGGCGATTGGATGTGATTTGTGTACCTTTATATGCATGTACGTTTCAGGACAAAAAATCTTACAGTATATACCGATTATTGGATCATTTTCGGCTATGTGTTTCTAGCTGGTTCTGTATTAGCATTGTGATTTCTGATGTAAGTAGGATAGTGTATAAAGTGATTGATGGTCATGTGGTTTGTGATGAACTACCTGCGAACTTTACCAATTTATCAGAACTGCTGCATGGATTTTTAGAGTTCTAATGGGAGCATAGCACTGTGCAGTAGTGTGAGTTTATGGGTAAATTCAAGATATATGAGCACTTTTCTAGATATTTGCAGGGATATGAATTGAAGTAGCTATTTTCCCATGAAATCATCCGATTTGTTGATTTCATTTCAGTTCTACTGTATTTAATCATTACTAAATATCCTTATGCACTGTCCAAATCATTTGAGATCACAGATATGTACATCGAGTAATAGATAGCTGATCAAATTCCCTTAATGCTTTTAGGGTTTACTAGATGTGTTTTATCATAGACTTGAGAACTTTTGAATTAATATACAGAATTTGATCTTAAGCTAAGGACATTTTCTGGCTCTCACATATCGTCTTTTTGATCTATTGTCTTCTGTACAAAGTGGTCTGGAGTTATAGGAATTTATAGTCCTCTTTAATGGACTTGAATTTTACAAATCTAACATGTGATAAAAGATAATTCCATCCGTTGTGAGCTTACGGGGTGCTGTAATTTTTCATGTTTTTCAAGATGAAAGGATTGTCAACTGTGTTAAATTTTAGTGTAAAATTGCATGGGTAATGATGTCCCGAACCTAGGAAAAATATACGGACTTATATTATAAAAAAAATGGAAGTCAGAATAGTGAAAATCTTGTCCTGTTGTTTTAGAGCTGGTCCCTTTCATATTATCTCAGAAGGATGAACGCAGAGATGGGCATGACGTGACACAGACACAGGAGTGGCTGTTCTTAGGAATTTTAGGGCAAGGGTTTGCAAATGGCTGTTCTAGTATGAATTTTTTATACAAAAATATTTGATGTACTCATAAGTAGATGTATGAGTGCAAGTGCATCAAGAGAGAGGTTCGTATTTGTTTCAACGTTGGATTGCTTCTTAATGTGGTTGACTATGATGTTATGGTTAAAAATATTTCAACCTTGAAAAGATCACAAACAGAAAATACTTGAGATGTGGTTGGACTTTTCTTTTTTCCCAAATCAATTTTAGACTCTTCATCTTTTGTAAAAACTTTATAACCTTCAAGTTAATTTAAAGCATAAAAAAGATCTGTCGTTGCTGAAACGTGTCGGATACACCATCAACTATGTTGGTATTGCACGTTTCCATGTTTTATGTGATTCTGATATTTCTTTTCTTTTGTTTATTCTCTGGTATGTCCAGATGGCGTGTTTGACACATCTTGCAGTTGTTGGTGCGTCCATGTCTGACATGTGCCTGACATTGGACGGTGACTTTTGGAGTTTCAATGCGTTATAGCATGTTATATTATCAATTATGTGATTTCATGAAATTTTGGAGGAATTGCCTTTATATTTTGTATAATCTGCTGGTTATAAGAAGTTGGATTCTATATCTTCCCTTGAAGTGAGAGTATTGTCTGAGGCTTCCCTGTCGAATTTCTGCTGTTTGTGATTGATGTCTGAGCGAAGTTGCTTGGTCCCCTTGTGTGCATATGAATTATACTGTGTTTAATATTTTCTTTATACATCGTCAATCACATCTCATCTACACCGGTGAACATCTTCTAGTATGAAAGGAATCAAATCTCTTTATATTCTTCTGAAAAATTGGACTTATCCTGTATTAGGAATCAATTTTGCTGATAAATGACTTCCCTACATTTTTCATTTATCTAGGTGATGGAATTGGTTGACTTTTGATATGGCCTAACCATGGTATGCTTTGATTTGTGTTGGCTTCTTGTATGACCAAACCATGGATTAATCTTGAGACATTGAAACATTTCATGAATCATTAATCTGGGTGCACTACTATCAGAATTGCATATTGACAATATGGTCACAAAAGAATCCAATGAATAAATTGGTCGACTTCTGCTTTATCAGAAACTAAATCATTAATTTTTGTTTAGCTTGTGTTTTTGTGAATTACGATGGAAGTAGAACTACTTAGAAAAAAAGTAAGTTTTAGGATTCTTGATGAATGTTAATAAGTACAAAATCTATTCTGGATAAGTGAGTTTAATGTACTTTGTATTGCTTGATTACGAATTATAATTTATGTTATAGGAAATTTTCCTGCGATAATTTAATAGATATGCTAGTTATATTTAATTATTAAGTTTATTATCATGAAACGGTTGAATCTTTTTCAACTTTGGGGAATCTTTATGTAATTGAGTAGACAAGTTATTTGGACTTATAGGTATTCTCTCCTTTTCTTCTTAAATCTTCATACATCTTGTTCTGTGGCTTCTCTATTCATTTCTATTTTTTTGTGTTCTCATCTTTCTTCCACTTTTTATGGAGAACCTATTTGTTCTGCTCAACTCATATTCAAGTTTTTGGAAGTTTGTGCTGGATATAGCTTTCAGAAGAATGGCAAAGAAGTCTTAGAGCTTGTTTTGGTTGGGTGAGAAGTGAATTTATAATATAAATGGGTACAAAAGAAAAAGTTTTGTGTTCTATTTTAAAATAAGCAGAGAGGAAGTAAAATACGATGTAATAAACTCCTTCCCAATTGTGTTTAGGACTGTACGAAATTAAACAAAACATTGTAAGATAAAGCTCAGAGAAAACAATAATCCTCATTTTTAAATACAATATTTATCTTTATATATAATTCCATTCCAACTATATATATCCCGTTGCTTGCTGAAAAATAGTGTCTATAGATTATCCTTCTTTATGCCATCGTTGTTGGCAAAGCCAAAAAAGAAAAAAGTAAATAAGATAAAAAGACATTTTGTTTTTTTTGTTGCTTTTCACTTACCATTGCTGATAAGCTTTCAAGTGATTATTTTATGAGTCGACTATGAGTAGTTAAAATTATTTTAGTTCATAATCTAGCTTAAAATTTTTCCCATATGACTTCATTTTGTTGTCTCAAATAAAGAAAAGTAGTTAAGAATTGTCTTCCATTTTGGATCATGCCAAACAATTTGAAGAACAACGATCACGCTTCCTTTATGTAAAATAAGTTCCATTTGCTCTCCCTATTTCACTTCCACTTTTCTCTCATCATACTGGTAAAAGCTTTAGAGAATTACAAAAAAAAAAAAATCAATGTCATGAATCCATGCATAATTGTTTTCTTTTTCTTTACAAAAGTACATATTCATAAATTTTAAATGAGAAAAAAGATGGTATCGTTGCTACTTTAAGTAACAACGTTGGAGGTATATATAACATACAAGAACTTTGAGAGGGAGAAAGAAAGAGAGAGGGAGAATCTTGGGTTTGAATACTTGGGTTGGTTAAGCGGTTTTCCTTAAGCTTGCTGAATGAAGGTTCTCTTTTGTGTATGATTGCATAACTTCAGAGAGGAAGGAGTCAGGGTTAGGTTGGGTTGAATAGTTGAGGTGGTCTATTTTTCAGTAACATTATTCGATGTAGTGAGGGTTCTTTTGCATATGATTTTAAAGGTTATCACCCACTTGAAAGATACTTCCAGATGCGAACTTGAGTTTCCTTTACTTGAACGTGAGATTCAGTGTCATTATCATATGCATCAGCAGTCAAGTTTCTTTGGAGGGAAGATATTTTGACACTCACTAATTATGGTGTTCCACTGGGCAGTTGCAATTGATATAAGTAAAATATTTTCAACATTGTTTTCTAAGCTCCATAGTCCATACTCTAATTGATGTGAAATTTATTAGCAAGTTGTGATTACTGCTATGTTAACTAGAGCTGATGGCCTAGTATTCTTATGTATTTGCTTTTGGTATCTTTCTCTTTGCCTATTCAATGATGGATACAATAGTGCTTAGGGATGAATACAATTGGTTTGGGTTTTCCAAGACTTGACATTTGATTAGCTAACATTTTCTTGGACCCTGCAGTTGGACTTATTAAAAGACATTTCTTAAAAGAAGTATTAACATAACTTTTTAAGTATGAAAAAAAAGAAATTCTACAAAGACTATATCTGTCATGCTTTAATCTTTGGGAACTTAGTATCTTAAATATATATATATATATTTTTACTTTTATACATTTAAAGCCTATATTAGTTATTAATTTTACATAATCTAAATGTTTGAGATTATTATGGTTATACACCATATGCCAATATATGTTTCACAAATGTGTTTCCACACACAAATACACCCACCCACACACACACACACACACACACATATATATATATATATACACACGCGCATTCACACATATAAAGACATTATATTTGGGCAGAGTTGGTCCAAGACACTAAAATCAGAGACCCACTACAAGAGCTTCTTACAGTCTTGAAGCGGCCCCCAAGCATCCGCGGCTAGTGTTGATTTGCCTGCATCTATACTCATTGCTGATAGTGTTACCATCTGACTAATGTGGCATCAGTGTGCCTAATTTGTTAACATGAAATAAATATTCAGCTGAAATTTCTGCTATGCAGGGCATTGAAGGAAGAAAAATATGCTGCTCGCAGGGCTATATTGCCAATGCTTCAAGCTGAAGAAGATGAGAGGTATCTTGTGCAGCTTGGTTTACACTGTCCTTAGTCTCTTTTTGAATTCTTTTCGGTATTCATTCATTTTCTTTTTATTATCTCAATTTTCTTTCCCAGATTTGTCAAAGAATGGAAGAAGTATCTTGAGGAAGAGGCCAGAATCATGAAAGATGTGCCGGGTTGGAAAGTGGGCGAAAGTGTCTACCACTCTGGACGGTGGATGCCTCCTGCAACAGGCGAGCTCCGACCTGATATCTGGTAATCATTTCTGGTCATTCAATAGGGCACGGAATGTGGCAAAAACAGCATTTGTTCCCTGAAAGCTTCTTTAGCTTTTCTTCTGCTTGCTTTCCTGATTAAATAAGGACAGCATTCAAAATTCAGTTCAAATTATATCCACGATGATTTGAAGCTAATAGCTACATGACCATATTGATCACTTTCATGGCCCCTTTATAACAGTGCAGAGTTTTGAGTTTAAGAGCTTTTACCTCAATTTCTTATTCAACATTTCGTCATGTTGTTTTTCATGCATCATAATTGGACGCATATATATATATATATATATATATATATATATACGTATATGAATGATATACTCAATCAAACATTATATATATATATATATATATGTATGATGTTTCTCTCGACTGATGATTACTAGCAATGTACTCAATCAAACATTACTCAGGCTGACGATAATAATGGGACAAACATCTCGTATATTTTATGCATGTAGCTCGGCTATTTGATCTACAATCGTCTGACTAACTACGAAAAAGTAGTTTTTAGTAGAGACATCTTCTCTTGCACTTTGGTTATCAAGCTTGCATTGTTCGACTTCCACTTCCACATAATCCATCATATCGTAACTAAAATGTAAATTACGTCCACTCGATCGGTTGGACCGATTAAAAAAGTTGATTGGCTCAGACTATATTATATATGTAATATATTAATGCACATGATATATTTTAATTAAGTTAAAAGACAAAAATATATTTAAATAAGAAAGTTTAGAAAATTTTAAAGTAAAATAAATTTAACGAATTATAAAATTTATCACAACACTGTATAAATGTTATAGTTTATAAGAAAAAATAAATTTAAATTTTTTTCTTTTTATTAAATTAAAAACTGATTAGAAAGTTGTTTGCACTTTGCAGAATTCAATTTGAAAGAAAAAAGATTAGAAAATTAAAAAGTAAAAATACCTTCTCATATTTTTCCACCAAACACTTCTTCTTTATTTCTTTATCCCCCCACACGTTTTCTCTTCTCCCTCATCCCATTTTTAGCTTTTGTTTCGTCTCCCACCAACAGTCATCTTCTCCACCTCTCCCTCTTCAGCTTCTCTTTCTTCTACCCCCAACACTCCCCCTTGCACTAGCACCCCATTTCTTTCTTTTCCACCTCCCGGCACTCGAAATGCTCGGCTGTCTGCTCGCACTCTACCCGTTCACTTCGAGTTTAAAAACATTGGTGTTAGTAATGTACATTGGTGAGTATTTGTGTAAATTTTTGCATTAAACAGGAAATGTAATGTAATTATAACTACAATATTAATGGGCGTTCTTATAGTTTTACCAAAAATATGGGATGTTTGTATATTTAGACATAATTTTAGGAATGTTAGTGTAATTTCTCCTATCAATAATTGTTAGGAGTAGATGTACCTGATCCGGCTCGATTTGTGCGACCTCGATGAACAATTGTGATCTGTCCACGTCATCTGCCCAAATCTGTGAGAGGGCCTGAGGATAATAATGTAGGTTAGGCTAGTCGGGTCGTCCCCGACAAGGACCCTCCGACGCTCAAGTTATGTTATGGTCGAAAAGGAATTATGTGATCTCAAGTTAACAATTTAATGTGATAAACACTAATTACCTTTAATCAGGCACGGGATATTTATAAGGCCCAATTAGGTACTGTAGCTCGACACGTGTCATGATCCAAGCTTTCCTCACTTTAATGGTACGATGTTTAATCATCCCACCTGTCTGGGTCGAATTACGGGTCGACTGCAGGCGGCCCAACCTGCGACCTTATTTCGCGGATCCTTGGTGAAATGACCCTTATGCTCTTAATGAAGGATTTTTTCGTCTTTTGGTTGTTAAATCCTAATCATAACTCCCCCACTTCTTCTAAGTGTAATTAATTACCTTAGAAGAAGCCGAACACTCGCCAACTCTAGATCGAACGATTGCCTTGATACCCGTAATGATACGTGTCGTCCCCCAAATGGTCCTCCTCTGGCGTGCCCTCCCAGATCTTCACCTATATATACCCCCATTTTTAAAAAATCTTATACTGACTTCAGCTCCTGCCGAGAATGCCGCCTGAGCTCCCTCGACCTCCTATGAGGTACCATGTCTTCCTCTAGCTCTTCTAATTCCAATTCTTTTTCAACCTTTGCGACCTCCTTAGTAAGGGGAGCGACCCTAGTTCCTGCAGAGGGTCCATCAAGGGCTAGGTCT
This sequence comes from Sesamum indicum, assembly GCF_000512975.1. Lineage (NCBI taxonomy): Eukaryota > Viridiplantae > Streptophyta > Magnoliopsida > Lamiales > Pedaliaceae > Sesamum > Sesamum indicum. The sequence continues at coordinate 17,220,694 of NC_026147.1, forward strand.
AGGTCTAATCATCAGGTCGAGTCGTCTGATGAATAGGTAGTCATACTAAATTTCAAATGATGTTGGAACATAACCCTTAGGCTGGTATAGTGGGTATTGTAAAATTACAAAATCACAGAATAAAGAAAAATATTTTATTCCCAATGAATTTGAGGTCATTATTCTTTATTCTTTCGATTGCATGCATAGACCTCCTAGAGGATTTCGATGGTGTGCTGCGGCTACCCCTAGCCCCACATGTAGCTCAAATTCTTAGGGGTTTGAATTTGTGCCCTATGCAATTATCCCCCAATTGTATCAACCATATTTTCCTCATCATCATAATAATGCAAGTTCACTGTTTCGAATCTAGTTTTGATAATTTTTGGTCACTATATTCTTTCACTACTTCGAAGAGGTCGGGAGATAGAGGTTTTTTCTATCTCTCTGCTCGAAAAGACTGTGGATTCTTAGACACCCTTAAGTCCAACGTACATCCCTGAAAAGAAAAATTCATATTTGTGTGACCTCCCCCGAGTCAAGGTGGCCCTTCAAATGCGAATGGAGTGTAGACAAACCAGAACCAGTTACTGAGCGAGAGGGCTGGAAGGAGATCAATAAACAGTTTCACTTCTAATCGATATAACTTGAAGAAACTTCTGGTAGAAGAAGTACTTTGGCTCGCGCATCTCTCTCCAGCACCCTTTCGAATTAGGGGTTCATTAGGTGACCATTTTTTCTTCTTTTATGCTCTCTCGCTTCACCTCCAATTTTCTAACTTTTTGTGTTCACAGATAAATCGTCATGCAAGTTCGCGCTGCTCAACGCCTTAGGTGAATATAATTAAAACTGAAAACGTTTGGATAAAGTAATTTCGTAGTTCTGTATTCATGACTTTTTGTAATAAGAAGTAAAATATGTATTCCTATACCTGTTTGATTTTATATATATGTTACATTATTTACATCAGTTTAATATTTCTTTAAGAAATGTATTTCACATACGTGCAACACTTGTGCATTTTACTAGTCTTAGTTGAAAAGTGAAGCTTCCAATTTAACTAAGCATGCAATTTTGTAGGAAATCTTTGTATATGAAGGTGAACAAGTTGGCCTATTTTTGTATTCTTTTAAAAGAAAAAAATTGTATTTAATTGGAGGGATAAGATAAACTGACAAAAAATTTCGTCTAAACACCGTTACTCATCCCAAATGAAGTAAATATAGAAACCCTTATTCATCCAAAATTAGGTTGGCAACATGTCGAGCTCAAGCTCGATTCTGTAATTTTTGGTCGAGTTCGAGCTTGAGCTCGAGCTAGACTCCTATATGTTGAGCTCGAGCTCGAGCTTGAACTCGAGCTCAATTTGACGAGCTCGAGCTTGAGCTTAATCTAATTTTTTATTTTTTTTGTTTATTTATTATTATTATTATTATTGTTAGTAGTAGTATATTAAATTATGAGAATTATTAATTTTTTACATAAATTTATAAGTAATAAAATAGATTGTCTAATGCATATTATATTATTATTATTAGATTAAATAATGGGAATCATCAATTTTTTACATAAATTTATAAGTAATAAAACAGATTGTATAATGTATACTATATTATAAATATATCAAAATATAATATAAAATTCTAATTTATTGTTATAAATAGAAACTACTGACTAGTTTAGTAGTAATATAATTAGTAAAATGTACAGGAAAAAAAAATTATTCTGAACAGTTTAAAGTTATAGAAAAGTACCAATTATCTGAAATAATGCAATTGAATACATAAAAATATTTTATAGTTGAGACTAATATATGTTCACAATTTGCAGTAAATTTATATATTTATAAATGTTAGTATTACATTGATGTAACTATCATCTTATATTGTTGAACAACATGGGTTAATCGGACTATCAAAGTTCAGATAAGACCATTAGATATGATCATACTTACATAAAAATACACTTGGTAAAGTTTTAGACTTATTAGATATATGAATTTCAAGATATCGTACTCGGAACATAAGAATAATCATTCAAGTTGGTGTATCGTAGAATCAGGCCATATATTTTTAAATCAAACCGTCCAATATGATCTAATAGACACGGTCTTATATATATATTTAAATTTGGTATGAGTCGGGCGCCAGATTTTAAGATATCGTAATTATTGATTAAATTTTTTGATCTCATTATATATATAATAAAATAATAATTAAAATTGTTGACCATCACTATTATTATCATTATCATTATTTTTAGATTAGTCCATAGGAATTACTAAATTTTGACATAAATTTATAAATAATAAAATAGATTGCATAATGCATAGTATGTATCCTGATATAAATATAAAACTCAAAAATAGATAAAATATCATAAGTGAATTACTTGTCAATTTAAAAAAAGTATAACGTAATACAAATATATATTAAAATATAACATAAAGTTTATTTTTCATATTAAATAATAATTTTAATTACAAAAAATATTTTGATTTACTAAGTATAAAAAATTAAATGTATAAATTAAAGTACCTTCAAAATACAATATATGATATTGATTAATAATTATAATATATGGTCAATTTTGATTATAAAATTGATCAAATATTATATAAAATTAAATATTTAAAAAATTCAAAAATAAAAATATATATAAAAAAATAAAAAAAATAGGAAAAGTGTGAACATACACAATTGAGCTTGAGCTCAAGCTCAAAAGTTTTGCGAGCCGGCTCGACTAATCCGCCACCCCTAATCCAGAATTCCTCTGAAATACCATCACAATTTACTAAAAATACATTATGTTGTAATGACAACCTTTGCGACAAACTATTCGGAACTGCCACAATATTTTTTGACAGTGTCTGTTCACTGTCAGTTTTTTCGACTTGCTCGATTGCAACAGTCATTTTCCTGTAACAAAACCCGTTGGAAAAATGGTTCTGCAATGGAACTTTATAAAAAAAATTCAAAAATTCAAAGGGACAACAAGAAAGAAACCATTGAAAATATTTGTATAATACTGCAGCTTGGATTAAAATTGTAACATCAGTTCACAAGTCAGATCTTCTTTAAACAGAGGAGCTGGAAGAGAAGTTAATCTAGAATCTGTTAAGCTTCACAATGCCAACTACTACTACCTAACTAACTGTCAAGAAAAAGGAGGCAACGACTCTCACTAACTAACAGGCTGAAGTGCTACTTCACCAAACAAAACTGTAAAAAAGAAAATCAATTAACAAAATACGTTAGTGCTTGAGAGGAAGGATAAAACACCACTGATGTTAAGTGATTTATAGACACTCTGTATTCCTTCAACCCCCCTCAAGCTGGACTTGGAGCAAAGTCAATCAAGCCCAGCTTGTGAACTAGTGGATGAAAAAGTGGTCCTGTAAGAGGCTTGGTGAAACAACAGTTGGCTGGTCCTTAGAAGGAGCATGGGAAAGGGCTAGAAACCCAACTTTATATTGGTCCCTAAAGAACTGGCAGTCTATCTCCAAATGTTTTGTCCTCTCATGGAAGACAGGATTTCTAACAATGTGCAGTGTTGTTATGTTATCAGAGAGGAACAGAATTGGCGCTGGAACTAAGACTTGGAGATCTTGTAAAAGAGAACGAATCCAAGTGAGCTCACAGGCTGTAGTTCCCATGCCCTGTACTCAGCTTCTGCTGTAGACCGTGAAATTGTGTTCTATTTCTTGGTTTTCCAAGATATTAGTGTTGGTCTTGAGAAGAGGCAATACCCCGTAAGAGATCGTCTGGTATACGCTTGGAGGCGCAGAGTCGTGTTAGCAGGGAAGAAAAGACCTTTCTATGGAGTTCCCTTCAAGTATCTTGCTAAATGAACAGCTGCATCGCAATACCACTTGTGGTATCTTGGTTGTGCCTAAATCCTTTATCATGAAGAGATTATCCAAATACCACTTGATCTCTGCAATTTGAGATTCTGAAGGACCTGTAATTATGATGTCATCCACATAAACAAGTAAAGTAATAGAACCTACAGAAGGGATTTAGTAAATAAACAGTAGTCATTTTTAGACTGCCTGAAACCAAAAGACTCCATCTTGGAAGTTAATATGTGGTTCCACTGTCGTGATGCTTGTTTGAGGCCACAAAGGGACTTCTTGTGTTTGCAAACATGTCCTAGGGGTACTGGATAACTTTTTGGAGCGTATATGTAAATTTCTCCATCCAAATAATCATGTAGGAAGGCATTATTGGCATATAACTGATAAATATACCATCCTGCAGATGTTGCAACAGCAAGTAAGGATCTCACTGTTACAACTTTGGTTATTGGTGAAAAACTTTCCAGGAAGTCAAAACTGACCTTGGCAAAAAACTAGAAAATCTCGTAACAAATATTTTAGTTAGTACATTTTTCGACAAAAGTCAACACTAAAAACATTCGATATTAAATCAGTGACGAAATAATTATCAAGTAAATATATTTCTTGCTAAAGTAAATTAACAACTAATTCTACTATTTTACAAGGGGTTTATGTTGTTAGCTACGTTATTTCTTGTGTGATATGATAATAACGAGTTAATTTATGCTTTCATTTGTGTTGTTGTATATGCACGTCATTTTCCTCGATCGTGGCTGGAGCTTAGCATAATTAAATCACAGCATCATATTTCTGAAGTTGATATAAAATATCTACATTACAAGAGTCGTCTGTCAAAATATATTTACTGCATAAAACTAAACAATTTTGTCTGGCTAATTCTCTTACTCTTTTTTTTTATCAATATGCTTCAACTTATCAACCCAAAATATACATATTGAAAATGTCAAGCTCCTTCATCTTCTTCATTCGCTTTCTTCTTACTTTTAACTATTTCCATTACCAAAAATAACCTAGACCAAACCCTATAATTATACATATAGTAACAATAATTACGAACCAAATGCTGCTGGTCTTTATATGAAGTCCAAATATATCTAGCGAAAACATTTCCCCCTCGTCTACGTACGTACAAGATTTGGGAATTGTAAAAATAATAAATCTCTTGCAGATAATTCAAAATTAATGTTGTGAAAGCAAAAGGAAGGCCTCCTAGAATTTATATAGGAAAACAAGGGCAATCGCAATCTTAAGTAATTAATGATTATTAATCATAACAATCGTATGATAACATGTTGAATTGTTCGATATTTTCTTGTTTAAAATGATACCATCTTTTTGTTATTAGTTTATTTGCCTTTTAATGCATATATTGCTGTAAATCTTCTTGCACTAATAAAGTGCTCACATGCCGTGCCTAAACAATTAATATTCCGTATAATATAGAGCTCATACTAAATTATATATATATATATATATATATATATGCATAGTCAACAAATTAATTAGAAAATTCCCCTATTTATGCCAGAAAATTATGAATAGATACAAAAATACTAAGATAAAGAAATTCCTAACTACACGGATGTTATATATAACATATACATAAAGAAACTCCTAACACTCAAACACAGGGTTGTGTTCAATGAGCTCTAAAACTTTTCTAAGAAATTTTCTAAGAATATAATTATAACTAAAAATGTTTACATACAGTAATTTTGTAGTTCTGTATTCAAGACTTTTTGTAATAAAAAGTAAAATATATAGTCCTACATCTGTTTTGATTTTATATATATGTATTATTATTAATTTACATCAATTTAATATATTTTTTAAGGAAAGTATTTAAAAATCGTGCAACATCTGTGCATTTTACTGGTCTTAATTAGTTGGAAAGTCATGCTTCAAGTTTTAACTGAGCATGCAATTTTATATGAAATCTTTGCATATGAAGATGAACAAGTTGGCCTACTTTGTATATTCATTTAGAAGAAAACATTATAAATAATCCTGGAATTATAAATATTTTAACAAATAGCCCCCTACAATAAGTTGTCATAAGAGGATATCGGTTGGAGTATTTGCAATTTCAGAAAGGTATTTATAATTTTTCAAATAATGAAAAAATATTTATACTTAATACAAATATCAAGAAACCCGCGTAATTTATCCATTATTTTAGGGTCTCCAACAGGGTACAGAGAAGGGAGCATAGGCCTTAAAGTGAAACTAATATATATATATATATATATATATATTATTGCATAGGAGTGACAATTAGATTCATACCCGATCGGACCATCCCCTAATTCAAAAAAAATATTAACCGGTGGGGTCATGAGTCCTAAAAATTAGGACCCGCCTCAGGTCCATAAAGGCCCGACCCAGACCCAATCCGAATATATAATATATAATTTATTATTTATGTATATAATATATATATTTTTTTATTAATAAATTTATTTAACAACAAATATTTATAAAATATTATTTTTCGTTTGTTTATTGTTAGGTATTTGTTCAACAATTGAAAAATCAAAAAATTGTCCCATAATTCTTGACGAGGAAGAACATGAATGAAGATGTTGTATTTATTTTGATTTAAAAATTTATTTTTAGATTTGAATATTTGAGGAACAAACTCATTTGTAGCTAATATGTTGAATTTCTTTTTTTATATTTGTACAACAAATAAAAAATGTAATTTGCTTAGAACAGTATTGCAGCCTCTTTAACAAATCACCTCCCTTAGGTCTAGTTGACAACCGAGCAGGGCTGCAACTCTTGCTACTAAGGCCTTTGCGTGTAAAACATCCAAAAAAGTTGGACTCCAACCCAAACAGTGTCCTACAACACACCATTCAGTCCTTAGGGACTGCTACATCAAAATTTACGGTGACATGTTATTTTTTGTCCTATAATTAAGGGTTTTTTCATTTTTGATCTCATTATTTATAGAATCAATATTTTTGGTTCTGTAATTTTTAAAAATAGTAATTTTAGTCTCCTGACACTTTTTCGAAAGACGTTTCATGGAAAAAGCCACGTGGTCGTTAAGTGAATGAGATGAAAAATGCTACTTTTTAAAAGTTATGGGACCAAAAATATTACTTTCTAAAAGTTATCGGACCAAAAGTGATAATCTCATAACATATGGGATCAAAAGTGTAAAAGCTCTAACACATCCGTTAAAAAATATTTAACGAAAATGTGTCATGGGACCAAAAGTGTTATTTTTTAAAAATTAAGGGATTAAAAATGGGAATTCTGTAACCAATACGATCAAAAGTGGAAAGGCCTAAATTATGAGACAAAAAATTTCATTTTTTTTTTTTCCGTCCATGTTGCTGAAACTGAACCAATTAGAACAAAAACCCCAATTTAAATGAACCACGTGAGACGCACATAATTTATTCCAGCGACTTTTTCAAAATTCGGCATCGGAAGGCCCAGAATTACGAAATGTAAAAAAGTTACAGGACTAATTTACATTCCTACAAAGATAAAAGATAAAAATACCAAAATGCCAAATTTACAAGACCAAAAATATTTTTAAGCCTGTTGAAAATATTAAAATCCTCTGCGTTGATGTTCTATTATAATACAAATGAACGAAAAAAAAATAAAAATCATATAACGTATTCAGTATTTACACCTCAAATGCTTAAATTATATTTTAATCTATCTTACTACAAACCCCAAATGTTTTTTACAGGAAATAAGTAATTTAGTATTGATTCTCATCCTTAACCTATTTTACATAACAATTTATTTAATTAATTTTCATTTGTTAATACTTTAATATGATAAATAATCTACCTAATTCTCATTTATATTTATACTAAAAATTTCTGAATGCATTAATTAAGTCCCTTCAATTTTCAAATGCCCTTCGGCATCTATAGACCAAGACAGACAAATGGTTAAACAACATTAATATTTCCAATCAGCTCTGTCAAAATAAAAAAGCAACAAAGAAAAAGAAAAAAAGACGAAAAACGGCAACCTTAATCACATCCATACATTAAAAAAAATTATAATTTTTCATCGTGGTTAATTATTATAGCTAAAAAGATAAAATTATAATAAATATAATCAATTACAACTTCGCATCATTTATTAGCTGTTGTTTTTGCAAGTACGACCAAAACATTAGTCATGGCCAAAATCATGACAAATGAGTTTTGGCTATGGTTAAAATCCATGGTGAATATTGATTAATTGTAATAAAATTTAAAATTTTATTTTAATTTTTTTTAACCGTAGTTAATAGTATTGATTTATTGTAATTTTTAAACTGATCATTTATAGTGTAGTGAAAACTTAATTTATTTTAGTGATGGAAAATCTTTAATCCACTGAACCCCATTATTATCATTAATATTAATTTACGGTCATTTTCCAAATTTAACAAAACTTTATCAAGAATTTACTACCACTACAGAAAAAGAAAAGATTTACGTACAAGAAAATAATTTTAATATATATAGTCAGTAATTATATATACTTAATGAAAAAAAATTAATTTTATCACAATAATGAATTTTATAATTTTTGGTTGTTATAATTGTCTTTTGAAAATTATCAGTAGTAAGAATTAGTGACAAAGTACTGTGCACAAAGTTACAACTATAAGTAATTAATGGCACATGTACAACCACGACTTAATAATAATAATTAAATTGTTTGCTACTAAATTGTTAATATATATAAATATGCTACTAATTATCTATACTAACAGTTTTATGTATGATTTTTTTTGTCACTAATAATTATACTATGACAAGATAAAAAAACATATTATTTATACTTAATGCATACTTTTAGTGACAATCTTACAATTATCACATTATATTTGTCGTTGATATTATATTTTGTTGCAGTGTACACTAATTACACATGCACACACTAACAAGTGAAATTCTCAAATGCCCTTCAACCAAAGAAATTTTAGTTCGAATTTGGTTCAGGCGAACTTTAGTTAACCATATAATAAGTACGATACACTTGTCGTGTAATTGGTATACAATTTAAAAAATGAAAGTGGTAAATCATATAGCATGTATGATTTACTTATTATATCATTGGTATAATTCGATCAAATTTGATAAAAATAAGAATTTTCCAACCCGCATCTATTGATGAAGACAAACAAATGGTTGAACAACATTAATATTTCGCATCAGCACAGATTGGAACGTGACCCGTCAAACTTTAAAAGCAAAGTAGAAAAAAGAGGAAAGAAGGGAAGCTTCCATGGATGATGAGTACATGAAAAAACCTGAAAACCTTAATCACATCCATGGAAAATCCTTAATCCACCGAACCCCATCATTGCTGAAATAAAAGCCATCCTCTTTCACCAGCCAAAAGCACTGTCTAAGAACACCACACCTGTACCTGTCACGACTTGCTTGAAATGCTTCAAACCTCTTCCTCTTGCCATCCCATTTCATGGTGCAGACGAATCGGGACGAGCTCCAGAAGAGGCCCGTAGTTGTAACAGTCCAACCGTAATCGTCGCGTTCTTGGAGTGCCCGACCACCGATGTCCCCCCTCTCCCCCGACACGCACCAGACGACCAAAGGCAGGGACGAGTTGTTGGAGAAGCCATTGATTATACGAACGTCGTAGCTTCCGTTGTAGAAGTAGAAATGCTGTCTGAACAACACGAATGTTGTGTACAGTGCAAGGGCTAAAATGAGGAGAAGTAAGATGTTTGTGGTTTTCATTATGTAGTTGGAGATGGGAATGATTTGTGATACGCAATGAGAGAGGATCTTGATATGTTGAAATTTTGAGTTTTGATGAGGTTGGTGTATGCTGTAATGAAGAATTATGTTGACAGTGCTGCTCATAGTCCTTCATTCATAGATATTGGTGGTCATAAGTACGTTAATTATGAACACAAATTGATGATATGGGATTTTCTTTTAATGAAAGTAAATGTGATTGATATGTAACTTCCTCATTTGGAATTGTGTTTTTTAATTCAATCAACACAAACTATAACGAGCTTTATTGAAATTTGATATAATTATAAATACTTTTCATTAATTGAAAAATTATCAACACCCCCTATTTTTTTATAGTCATCTGACAATTAATTCAACCCGTCAGTCTCGGTTAGGTCTCTATCCATTTTTTGTGGTGAACTGACCAAAATGACGCTGTGGACAATGAATTATAATTTTATTTATTTCTTAAAAGTTTTTGAAACTTTTTTATGCACTAAGTGAAAATTCTTTTCTAATATTTTTCTAATATTTGCATCCACCTCGTCCTATTTTTTTAATTTTTTAATGATTACATAATTTATTAAATATTAAAAGGTATTTGTAATTTCTAAAACATCAAAGGATATTTGTAATTTTTCAAATAATAACAGGGTGTTTTAATTATATCACACCTCAAAAGAGCTCGTTCTAATTTACCCTAAAATAAATGACAATTTTTTACATATAATAAGTTTGAGATATACAATTGATACATTTGATGATTAATCTCTCTCTCTCTCTCTCTTCTTTTTCCTATTTTAGAAGTGTGAATATTTGTTTAAATTTTTGTATTTAGACTAATAATATATATTCCTATTGAGTTTTTGTGTGACAAGAATTCATTTATGGAAATAACGTAAATTGAAATATCCTGCTTAATTTGTTTTGACTACACACATATATATTTGGAAAGTTTTTTAAATTATATTTAAAACTAGTAAGATAAATGTACTACTACTGTTTATTATTATCCAAAATTAGGTTATTCAAGATAAATTAGTTAATAATATAAATTTATTTTGAATCTAACAATATTTTTGTATTTTTTTTTTAATTTAATTAAAAGGAGCTTCCATAGAATAAAATATAAAATCATACATTGTCCAAAAATATCAAATAGAGAGGAAGTAAATATGATTCCCATTCAAATCCTAACCCCAATACTTGGCCATAAGTCACTAACATTTGTGTAGTCACCCCAGCACTAGTAGCCTGATCAAATACGCCCCAACCATGGAAAGTTTGCCACCATGAAGCCCAACAAGTGACCAACCACAATGGTTTAACCGTTCTTACAAATAAAACTTTAAAATAAAGAAAAAGAAATTATTGCTGACAATTTATAAAATATATTTTTATAAATATAAATTAAATAAAAAATAAAAAAAAGTAAAAAATTCCTAATTAATCTAATGGCTCGACCTTCTGTTTGTTGTCTAGAGCCTTAGTCTCAACATCCCCCACCGACTGTTGTGTTTTCCAACCCCGACTGGGCTTTGACATCCGGAAAAGATAGGGGCATGAACGTGCACAATTGCCTCATGCACAATTTAATGTCCGTGATGTTCTTCTTCAGTTCGGGGTCTTGAGAGTGAGGTGCGGACGTGTAAGGTGCCATCAGTTCTGGTCCATGCGCGGGATCAGGCCTTGGAAGTGTGCGTCCGAGCCCGTGCATGTGAGACTTGAGTTGTTCAAATTTGTCTAAGTATTGGCTTACACTTCCTGTTTACCACCACTTTAGGATCAATGTCATCAACCCTTGGAAGTACTGCTTGTATGAACATGTCCCTTGGGAAACCTTTTAATTTGTTTCAGTAAATGGACCATTTGCAGGAAGCTGAATGCCATGTGTGTGATTTAGAAGCCCTATCAATATGTGTAGTTAATCCCTCTCCATGTATAGATTTGTTTCAATTATAAGCCACTATCTGCTTCTCCACATATACAGATGTTGTTGAATACATCTTTGATATTCAACCAAGTTCTGAAGTTGTCAATGAAAATGCTAAAATGGCGTTACCCAGATTAGTTGTTGGTCGTGGTTTTTCAAAAGTAAGTTTTCCTTTGACTGCGTCAATTGGGAGTAAATCTTGTAAGTCTATGTACTTTCTAAAGACTATGGTCTGTTCAATTATATGAGACTCTTGATGTAATCAACTTTCTAAAGACTGTGGGTTTTTTTTTTTTCAATTTGAGGACCAAAGAGGGGATTCTGTCCAAAACTTAACGCCAGCTTGAAGTTTTGGACGGAATCCCCTCTTTAGTCCTCAAATTGAAAAAAGAATTACATATGGGACTAAATGTACGAATTGGTCTGACTATGAGGCTAAAATTAAAAACAAATCCGCTTATTGGACCAAAAATATAATTTACCCAAAAAGAAATAGTATTTTTAGGATCACAACACAAAAATCAATACAAAAAGTACAACGAACCACACTCAGATGACAACACAAACCAAAACAATTAAAACTCCAGTTTCCAGCAAAAATCGAGAACAAATACAAAAGAAATCAACACCGTAAAAATCAAATCCAAGCCCTAAAAATTGCGCGGACTAACTTACAAGCTTGTTTACAAGTACAAAAGTACCAAAAGCCCAAAGAAAGTCAAAGCTTTAAACAAACAAAAAAAAAAAAAGAAATCAACCATACCATAATTAAGGTTGCAAAATCGATTGGATGACTGGGTCGCACACACATTGTCATCTATCCTCTAAATGTCTTCATCTTCAAGTGATTTTTAATACTTTTCTTGGAATCAGATGGATCATACTCAATGATTTGGGAAGAATTTTTGCTAAGTAATTTTTTAGGATTTAAAGTTAAAAACACAATCGATTTTCACTAAGTAATTTTAGCTGGAGTTAACCCACGAGCACGTGAGGTGCACAGACAACTGAATTAACGGCATCTTTGTTCTGCCATTAAAAGTGGACAGCAAATGAGGTTTCGGACTAACTTGGCAACTTTTTTTATAAAATTTGGGACCAAAAAAGAAATCACGTAAATCAATGGACTAAAAAGGAAAATCTCTTGTTTATGGGATCAAAAAAGCAATTTGCACCATTTGCATACCATGCATTACATTTGTTTATTATATTTATTTTTTCCAATCATTTGATACTTGTTCATGCTAGTCTGATAAATCAGGTAGCTAAGACGGACAGTTCAAACGATACATACTTTTCCTTCTAAAGAATCTTTATTGTCTCATATAGAATCATTTCAATTTGCACAAACGTGCGTATTAAAACATATTGGTTCTGGTTAATACCTAACTGTTTTTCTTGTTATTACAGTGAAAACTTTACATAAAGTTTTTTCTATTTCTTCAGTCCAAATTTTCATCAACTCAATTTAATCATTGCTATTCAAGAACATATCACCAATGAACACTGTGACATGTACAATCTTAGCAAGTTTTGCAATTACGTACGATCTGCTAATATTACGTATGTTTATAAATTTCTTATCATACTAACATATATATCAGCAACAAGTAACCAAGTCACAAGAACGTAAATACCCTGACTTGAATACATCCAACACTTGAAAGTCAAAAATGATCAAGGTCAAGAATTTGTACACATATAACATAACACAAACATTTGATTCCAAGTCTCTACATCCATCCAATTCTTAGTTCCTTTTTGCCATATCTGCGCGCTGTGTGATTTCTTTTCTTGCCCTGTCAATTTACAGCATGAATGATGATGTGCATGCTTGAAGCTTGCGATTGGGAGACAGTGTTTACTTTTGAAAATGGAAGCACTGTTCGGAGAGATGAGGATTGGTAGTGGAAGCTTTTAGCTGTCAACTTTACAATAGTATCAGTCACCAAAGATAAAATCATGCGGATACAATAATTATTTCTGGAAAAGTAACCAATATTATTTTTTGATCTCATATATTATTTGATATTTTCCAACAAAAATACACATATATATATATATATATACATAAAATATGGCTTAAAATGCATTTTTAATCACGTAAGTTAGGTTATTTTGTATTTTTTGTCTTTTAACTCTCTATAATAGCATTTTGGTTATGCATCTTTTTAATTTATTGTGATTTCAGCCTTTCTCCCTCACTGGAGTTTAACTCCACTGACAAGAAGGGTGAATTCCGATCAGACATCGTAAAAATTAAAAAGATCAGGATCAAAATGCTATTCTAAAAAGTTAAATGATAAAAATGCTGGAAAAAAAAATGAGAGAATAGAAACGACAGGCCCATATTTAAAAAGTCACGTAAGATGGACATGCATTTTTGTGGCGAGAAGGATGAACTTGGATGAAAGAAGGATTGAAACAACAAAAAATTAAGTTAAAAAAAGAAAACGCCAAATTTTCAAAATCACCGAACCAAAAATACATTTAATTCTATATGATATATATTGTAACCTTTACAATAGTATCAATCACCAAAAATAAATTAAATGTGGATAGTTTTCTGATAAATTGTCTGATATTCAACATATTAATTATAATTTATTTCTAATTAGAGAGAGAGCAATCTAGTAGAGGGTGATCAAACAATTTTCTTCTTTATTTTATCTATAATAATATAATCGATATGTTAATTATACATGAATTGCACCAACTCAATATTTCACTTTTTTCAAAATTTTAAATTTTTTTATCTGATTCAATATATCTATTCTTTCAAATAAAACAGTCTTAGTAATATAATATTAATTGATAATAATTTTGATTCTTTTTTTCATAATACATACATTCATAACACGAATTATGTACAAAATTTTTAGTATAAAAATGCGTATTACATTTATACTAAAAATTTAGCGAGAACAAAAACATAGTGACATAAATAAATTTTTGAAGTGAAAACATAAATTATGTAGACCTTTTTAGCCAATAATTATTGTTAGTAACAACTTCTAAACAAATAATTATGAAATTTTTTTTTTATCACTTTTATATATATAATCAATTGTAATTGTAATATCCTCATTTAATTTTTTCACCACTAATGTTCTATTTTTTAATGTATGGTTTTAATTTTTGTTTTTATAAATGGACGACAATAAAATTCAAACTACGACTTCTTGTTTTCCCGACATTATAAATTATTACGGTTTTAATTATAATAAATTAATATTATCTACCATGATCAGATAAAATTGATGTGAAAATTTAAATTTTAATCATGATTAGTAATAGTAATTATAGTTTAAACTAATTAATTTAAATTATTAGAAATTTTTTTTTATAAGATTACTATATTACAAGTATGTTTGTACTGCCTCCTGATATAAGTGACGGCTGCCGTTTTGCACCAACCAAAATTCCATTCCTAATTATTAGCCAATCATTACATGTCATAATGATCCAACTTAATTGTTATATGTTGAATTGGGTGAAAAAATCCAGGTCAACACGATTGTACTGTTTCCTCACCAAAATAAAAACATGGGTAAATTACATTTATTTTTTTTTAAAATTTGATATAATTAAGAAAATATTATTTAGAAAATTACAATTACTCCCTAATTTTAATGTCTTTGAAATAACGAGCCTATTCCATTAAGTTTTATTCAATTATTGTGCTAAATTAATCAAAATGTCATTTAGAATTATAAAATATAGTTTTATATATTTTTAAAAAGATTCTGAATATTTTTATAAATTGATATGCCCTATTGATTATTTACTTTACGCACTCTAAGTTTGTTGATATATTTTTTAATAAAAAAAAAAGAATAAACTAGTAATTTTCACCTAACTTTCTAGCTAGGGACTACATAAATTATTTTTTTTTATTTGATTGTGTTATATTTGTAATTTGTTAAAAATTAAGGAAGTATTAAAATTATGTCAAATATAAGGAGAAATAGTATTAAAATAGTACAAAGAAAGGAAGCCAAAAAGAAAAACAGTGCAAACCAAACATTAAAAGACAAATTAACAAAAAGCAAAAATTGAAAAGGGCAAAAATAGTACAACTCCTTTTCTAAAAATTTAGGGTTCAATCTGCTATTGTTTTATGCTTAAAATATGTATCTCTTAGTACTTTCACAACCAAGAAAATATTGTCAACTCAATGAATCTAGACACTCACAAGTAAAATTGATGAAGAATCAATGAGTTAAGATAATTAATCTTGGGAGAAATAATGTTTTTGATCCCATAAGTTAGGTCAATTTTACTATTGGTCCCATTCATTATGAAATTAACACTTTTAGTCCCGTAACTCACATAAAATAATATTTTTAGTTCTCATCTATTTTTTTGTCTATAATTTAAAGGTGTAATGCACATGTCTAACATGTGATCGTTAAGTACTTTTTGCTGGAGAAAAGATTGATTTATTTTCCATCTTGGGACCATCTTTGGGGAAAAATATAATTACCTTTAAAGGGGAAAAATAAATTTTTAAGGAAATTAGGACAAAAATATAGTAAATTCTCTCTTTTCTCACAAAAATTGAATCCTATCATTCCCATATTTCTATAAGTTGAAGTCAAGTAGAAGCAACACAAAGAATTATGTCTTTTACAAGTGAATCAAATAGGCCAACGGAGCACTCATATGCTACTATTGAAAAAATGGCTAATTTTTCCTCCAACCAAAAATATTTAATGACAACGTGTTAGGCACGTGACTTACATTGTTAAATTGTAGATGAAAAAGTATACGGAGACCAAAAATGCAAATTTTTGTGAGTTATCGGACTAAAAGTGATAATCCCATAATTGAATGGTACCAAAAGTGACATGGACCTAACTTATGGGACTAAAACTGCTATTTTTCCCTTTTTTTTTCTTTTTTTTTTGTAACGATAAACTATTAGTAATTGAAATAACTAGATTACAGTTATTCCTATCAAATATCAAAACCTGACAGAGAGAATAAAAACAATCCCTAATCAACAGTTTCAAATAAATTAAATCTAAACAAAATTTACCGTTACAGTAGACAAATCTACTATGCAGTATAGGTCATGAGTCATCGACTTTACCAATTGAGTTAAATCATCTTGAAAATAAAAACATACAAAATCATCTTGGACGTTGGAGCTTTATACAGGGGAAAGAAATGATATAAAGCCAAAGCAAGTGTACGGCTGAAGCATATGGATTAGACTAAGTTATCCAAATATCATGTCCACCAAGTTGCTATACCTTAAGTTTTTATGTTTGTCGGGAAGCTGGAAAAGGTTAATAGGACACCATAACAATCATTTGGTGTCTGAAATTAACTATTCATATTCCTACAAAATTAGTGGCCGCTATTGTGTAAGGAAATAATTATAACAAGTTGCCTGAGTTGTTTGATGTATTACACTTAAAGGGTATATCAGAACCACCCTTTTGAGTTTCGACATAATTATATATACCCTCTTATTATTTGAAAAATTATTAATACTCCCTAATTTTAACGATCGTCTAACAATTAGTCCAATCCGTTAGGTTTTTATTTATTTTTTTATGATGAACTAACCAAAATGTCCTTATGAAATAAGAATTATAATTTTATTTATTTTTTAAAAACTTTTTTATTTTTTTTATTGACTAAGTGTATAATTTTTCAAATTTTTTCATCTATCCCATTCAATTTTTTTTAATAATTTTTTAATTTTAAAAAAATACAATAAAAAAAAGCATAATTGATAATTTCATACCTCCATTCAAGGATTACATAATTTCATCAAATATCAGGGTGGTACTTGTAATTTTTCAAATAATGAGGGAGTATTTGTAATTACGCCAAACGTTAGGAGAGGTTCATTATAATTTACCCTATATACAATGAAAGCACTTGATGTGCGTATAGTTTAAATTTTTATTATATTTATTTAACTAAATAAAAAAAATAAAGATAAAATGATCAATTAACCAAAATTGATTAAATGAATTGACCTAAAATACGGGTGCCTAAAAGAATATTGATAGAAAACTCAAATGATAGAAAAATAAGTATACGTGAGCGTATTTTAGTCCAAATACGTGTTGCCAATCAATACCATAGTTACTATAAGTCGCTCGTACTTAATATATAGTATAGATATATGAATTAATCACTCAGTTCAAACTTATTAATTGGACGAAACTTCTAATTGCAACAAATGAAATTAACAAACATCTTTTTGGAAAGTATGTATTGTACTTATATTTCTCAACTTCTTGCAAAAGATTAGTTGGAATTTGTGTGTGAAGAATACAAAAGATCAAAAACCCTGAAAACCTTAGCTCAAACCCAGGGAAAATCTTTGATCCAATGAACCCCATCATCATTGCTGAAATAGAAGCCATCCTCTTTCACCAGCCAAAAGCAGTGTCTACGAGCACCACATCTGTACCTGTCACGGCTTGATCGAAACGCTTCGAATTTCTTTCTCTTTCCGTCCCATTTAATGGTGCAAATGAATCGGGACGAGCTCCAGAAGAGGTCGGTTTTGACGGTCCAGCCGTAGTCGTCGCGTTCTTGGAGTGCCCTTCCTCCGATGTCCCCCTTGTCTTCAGACACACACCACACGACCAAAGGTAGGGATGAGTTGTTGGAGAAGCCATTGATTATGCGAATATCATAGGTGTGCTGTTTGAATGACAAGAATGTTGTGTATAATGCAAAGCCTGAAATGAGGAGTATTAAGGCATTTTGAGTTTTCATTATATAGTGTTTGTTTATATGGGTAAGTTGTTCGTTTATATGTAAGAGCTTTGAGCCTAAGGTTGGTTTGTATTGATATGTAAAAATTGTGGATAGTGCTGTGCTAGTCACAGTCCATGATACATTCCTGGCTATGTGGCACAAACACTACAAAAGAAATGCATTTTCGCAACGAAATCAGCCACAGTTAAAATTTTAGGACAGACTTTGCGATGGTCCCAACGGCATCTTAGGAGATGCTACCAAAATAATGGGGACGTACATATTAATCCGTTGCAATACATTGCATTGCAATGAGATAACGAGACAAAATAACCTTCACGAACATCATAATTTTTAATCAATTCACTGGTGACTGTAGGCGTTCTTAGCTTTATCCTCTCAAGTTGCGACTGACGTCCCCAAGCAATCGATGCATGTGGCATGGGCCTCAGAGCCCATCCTGAATAATCAACCCTTCTTTTGCTAGCCTATTGCAGTCAATCACAGCTCCTTCTCCTGGGGCGCGCTGGTAGCATATTCCTCAGCTTCTAGGGTCGTCCAGAGGCATGCTCCTCCACCAACTTACTCAGCCTCCACAGCCCTCAAGCCGCTCAAGCCACTGCAAGCTTTCTCAATCCAGAATAAAAAAGACCTCATCTTCTAAGAGAGCCCACAGAGCTGGGCCTCTGTGCAAACATTAAAAAAGTAAAAACATTAAAGAAAATTTATACATACTAAATTTGAATTCTCCTGATCTTACCAACTTCCTCTTATACATACCAATAGAAGATGTTTGAAAGACCATAGCCGCCAATGCAACATTGACCATCGTATTCATTTTATTCTTGGCCAATTTTGTCTAAAACTCTAGTGGGGACCAAATCAGGATGAGGGCTGCATAGATCTCCAACCTGATTCACGTCAGACAGTTGGTTTATACTTTTCGCAGTCTACAAATAATGGCATAGCCATGTGGTTACCTCCAAGTTGAAGGCCTGCCTTAAATTTGAGACAAAACTTGTGTAGGTCGCAAAATCCAGTTCAAATCATGTGAAGAATTAATACATAATATAGTCCATCGCCAAACCTGTCGCAATTTGCAACAGGCTTTGCGACACATTCCTAACAACCTCAAATTTAGAAGTGGCACATCTCCATTAGAAGGTGTGGTATGTAAATATGAATTAAGTGGGAATAGAATAAAGACACAACAACGATGTATCATAATATATGACACATAACAAAACACATGTGATAATGACACAACAACGATGTATCATATTTGATTATTTTTAAAAATTTTACAGCCTGAATGTGTTATTGAGAAAAGACACAACAACGATGTATCATAATATATGACACATAACAAAACACATGTGATAATGACATGTCTTTTCCTGACAACCCAGGATCAAATGTGTGGGGCCAAGATCTAGACCAACCATATAAAAATTGTAAAAATTGTTGGGCTAAATTTGTAATTGGCAAAAATGCATGACTAAATGTACTACACCCTCATAATTATAATTATAAGACTAAAATGTAAATTAATTTGTATATGGAATAAAATAGTTAGTATAAAATTTTAGCAATTAGCCAGCACCCTTCTCTTCCGTGTATTTGGGGGCTGAGGGAGGATCCTACAAAAACATCTCTTCAAATATATAAATATAATAAATTCATCACTACCAAGAAATATAACCATGACAACATATCTACAGCCATAATGATCACTTATAAAAAGTCAACATGCATTTTTAGTTCTCTAATTTTGATGATCTGATTTTTTCATTTTTTAGGATTGTAAAATAATTTTGTAATTTTCTAATATTTCATGATTTTTTGATATGGATTTTGCGAAAATTGTCATAATAAATCATATGCCCCACGCAATTTTGAATTTTTATCTGTTATCTTTCTAAGGATTGCAAATGTGTCATATAATTTTTCGACAGTTCACAGTTTTGGTCTTCCCGGTGTCGAATTTTGCAAAAGTTGCTAGAAGAAATCATGTGTCGCGATATTTTTGTTTTGTTTGTTTGGAAATTTTTAGCTCGTGTTGGCAAAAACTAAACTAATCAGAACAAAAATCCCAACTACTTTTGCAAAATCCAGCACCAGATGGATCAAAATTACGAAATAGCAAAAAGCTACAAGATTATTTTGCTTTCTTTTAAATATAAAGATAAAAATGCTAAAGTGTCAAAATTACAGTATCAAAAATATATTTAAGCCCTTAAAAGAAATATTATTTAGTTATAATTTACATTTCACAAGTCCTCTTGCCAATACCTTTTCCTTGCTAAAATGCAAAAATTCCGGACATTGTATTAATAACAATTTAATCTTTCTCAAAATAATTAATAAAAATAATATCAAACACGTGCATCCAAGGTGGTGTAGTTCCAACCACCGAAGTCGGAATCACTACCAAGCTAAATAACTGTAGAGGTTTTCTTACTTGTACAAAATACGGAAACATGCAAATGGTAAAACAACAATGGTAAAAATGCAAGCAATCGTTGTACTGTAATAAATGAGTAAATTATTTTTTATTAAAAAAAATAGTAATTTATTCTTTTATATTTTTTAAAAATAAAATAATTTATCTTTTTATTTAAAGAGATAAATTGCTTCATTTTAAAAAATACAAGATGATAAATTGATTTTTCTTCTCTAATAAAAATGTAAATTGGTTATTTACAGTATCACGTAGGGTAAATTACGTTAAACTCAAAGAACAAATGAAAACAGGTCCTAGCACTGATGGAATCAAATCAATGTCAGTTTAAATGTGTCCTAAGGGATAAGAAGAAAAGGAGATAAATATTCTTGCCATGTTTTTCCTGATAATGTGATTCAACTCATAATACAAATCTGGAAAAAACAACAGAATTCTGGTGATGTGGAGCATTGATCCACACAAACAAGTACCCCATTCAACACTGTGGTGGAGGTGATTGTCACTATCCACCAACTCAATAATGCAAAGGGCAAAGACTGTTAAATGCATGACTGAAAAATCGCACTACTGTAGTTTAAACGCCTTCATAACTCAAACAGTTTCCTACTGGCACTTAGATAAACACTCAACTTCATGACCCAATAATATTAAAATGACGGGTCATTGCAACCAGCCCCATATAAAATTACAATGTAACTCCCTCAACTTTAAAAAGATATGGGGACAACGAGCTTGTTTTTCAAAAATTCAGGAGTTGCATTGTCCTTTTCTTCTTTATTTAAGGGAGTTTTAAGAGGGTAAAATGCAATTAACCTAATTTTTCTGGACAGAGATTAAGAGAATCAGGATGTTTCTGGACTATGAAACATTGTACAGAAGTAGCATAACACTAATATATTTAGTTTGAAGAAAATTACTCTATAGGTTTTGAATCTCTCTCTTCTACATACACACATATATATACATGGAAAAAGATATAATTTTAATATTGTAACTCATGGTTGTGGCATTTTTTATCCTAGGCTAATTGATTTTCATAATTAGTCCCGTAACCTTAAAATTTTCATCCTTTTCCGATCAAAAAATTGCACTGACTTTGTTAACTTTGGTGAGCTCGCCACAGTGACTGCAGCTCATTACAGGCTCAAGGTGGAAGAAGAAGAAGATATAGTAGAGAAAGCAGAGGATTAGCCAGCGAAGCAAGAATTGCTCAAGTGTTGTCAAAATCGTGTTTCTGACTTGACACCTTTTGTTTCTTTCTTATTTTAGTAGTTTTGTTTTTGAGGTTTTAGATTGTAATTAGTTAAGTTAGTTGTCAGCGCTTAATTAGTTGATTATTTCGTAGCTATTATTTAAGCGACTTCACTGCTCTGTAAAACTGATGCGATATACATTCTTCTTGATTCTCAAATACAGATTTGCAATTTTTCATTTCTGTCT
This sequence comes from Sesamum indicum, assembly GCF_000512975.1. Taxonomy (NCBI): domain Eukaryota; kingdom Viridiplantae; phylum Streptophyta; class Magnoliopsida; order Lamiales; family Pedaliaceae; genus Sesamum; species Sesamum indicum. Next base: position 17,242,830 of record NC_026147.1, read on the forward strand.
CTGATTTGATCATAGCATCAAAGCCATAGACTGGTGGCTCCATTCCTATTTCTTTATGTGTAAAATGCTCCTTCTTCCTCGTCTTCTTGAAATATCATAATCTTCATTTTCTTGAAAACCTTTTATTACACATGACTGGGAAAAACACTCAAGGGAGTGGGACTTTTACTGAAGATCAGAAAACATCAAGTTGGCTTGAAAGACTGAGACTTCATGGAGAACACCCTGGAATGGGCTTGGTTTCAGTGCCTTTAGATGGGAGCAAGTTCTTGACATGGAGCCAATCAATAAAATTGGCTCTGGGCGCCAAGCAAAAGCTTAATTCATGGATGGAACTTACCAAGACCTGAAGAAAATAATGGTGAAATGGAACAATGGGAACGAGTTGACTGCATGGTCGTTTCTTGGTTGCTGAACTCCATAACAAAAGAAATAGCAGAGGCCTTTCTTTACACCAATTCAGCCCAAGATTTGTGGGAACAACTTGAAACAAGATATGAAGAGAACAATGGACCTATGCTATATGACATTCACAAAAGAATTGCCTCACTCAAGAAATTGTGGAATGAATTAGCCCACTTGAATCCATAACCCAAATGTTCATGTGGCTCAAGCAAGGCACTAGCAGATATGAACACATCTAGCCAATTGATCCAATTCTTAATGGGATTAGAAGAAAGCTATGACCATATAAGAAGTCAAATCCTCTTAATAGAACCTTCACCTACAATAGGGAAAGCCTATTCCATGTTGTTATGCATTGAAAAACAACAGGCAATTCACATTGATACAGCTCACGATGGAGCTATGAATGTCAAGTCCTTTAATAAAAGACATATACATCGAACCCCTAGAAGGCTTTAAAGTAGAACCAGGATATGTTTGCAAATTGAAAAAGTCGCTCTATGGCTTGAAGCAAGCTTCAAGATGATGGAACCAAAAATTTACAGAAAAGATGGAAGTCTTTGGCTTTAAGCAATCCAAACATGATTACTGTTTGTTCAAGAAAGATGTTGATGGTGGACAGATTGTATTACTTGTATATGTTGATGACATATTACTCACAGCTCCTTCAGAGGCATATATTCAAGATGCCAAGCAATATTCAATTTTTTTACAATAAAGAACTTAGGAGCTGTGAAGTATTTCCTTGGAATTGAGCTTGCAAGATCACCAGAAGGGATGTTGGCCACACAGCACAAGTATATTATAGACATTTTACGAGATATGGGACTTATGCAATCAAAGGCCAAGTTGCACCCCTCTGCCAACAGGAGTTAAATTTACTTCAGAATGTGGGGGCTTATTGTCAGACCCTTCCAAGCATCGCAAGCTGGTTGGGAGGCTCTTATACTTGAGTTTCACAAGGCCAGATGTGTCATATGCAGCCCAGCAACTAAGCCAATATCTGCAAAGACCCTGTCAGCTTCATTAGGATGCAGTTGTACATGTAGTGAAATATTAGGGGGTTGTCCCTCTACAGGTTTGCACTTTCTTACTAAAAACTCTTTAAAGCTAACAACCTCTTGTGATGCAGATTGAGCAGGGTGTTTAAAGACTAGGAAGTCTTTGACTGGTTTTTGCATTTTTCTGGGAAATACACCTATATCCTAGAAAACAAAGAAGCAGGCAACGATGTCAAAATCAACTGTAGAGGCAGAATACCAAAGCCTAGCTTCTATTGTTTGTGAACTTATTTGGGTCAATTATCTTTTGCAAGATTTCAAGTTTTTTGTTCCTAAGCCAATTCCACTATTTTGTGATAACAAGGCACCTGTTCTTATGACAGCCAACCCAATATTCCATGAGAGGACCAAACACCTCGAGATTGACTGTCATATAGTATGGATAAGTTCAAAGAAGGGTTCGTTCTCCCCACACATGTCAGTGCTAAGCACCAGGTAGCAAACATCCTCACCAAGCCTTTGACAGCTCCAGCCTTGCAAACCATGAAGTCCATTAACTTTGGTGACCACACCATAGTGACTGCAAGGCATTACAGGCTCAAGGTGGAAAAAGACGAAGATACAGTAGAGGAAAGCAGAGGATTAGCCAGCGAAGCAAGAATTGCTTAAGTGTTGTCAAAATAGTGTTTTTGTTTCTTTCTTATTTTAGTAGTTCTGTTTTTGAGGTTTTAGTTTGTAATTAGTTAAGTTAGTTGTCAGAGCTTAATTAGTTGATTATTTCGTAGCTATTATTTAAGCGACTTCACTGCTCTGTAAAACTGATGCGATATACATTCTTCTTGATTCTCAAATACAGATTGCAATTTTTCATTTCTCTATCTCTGATTGGAACAGACTTGAATATGACCCAATTAAATTATAATTTTAATCCTGTAAATCAATTTATGCAGGACTAAAAATGCCAACATCCCTTAATTTATAGGATTAGAATTACAATTTAATTGAATCATATACAAGTCACATATAATTTCCAACCAAAAAGATTAAAATTATTGTAAAGTTACAAAACTAAATTACAAAAATTAATTTATACAGAATCAAAATGTCACACCTTTAAGTTGCAAGATTGAAATTGCAAACTTCCCTATATGTATACAAATATATACTTAGACCCTTGCGAAACACGGATATACATAATGACAAATAATGCAATAGTTCTTCAACTTCTAGTCCAGTAATATACATAACTCGTAAATTTTACATTTGTAATTTACTTTGTACGGTAATTTCATAGGGAGTTTTCTTCCATTGTTTTGCGGAAGATTGATAGAACTTATTCCTCTCCAGAACTCAGTTACAATTTCTAAAATTAGCCATAATGCATGAATGTTATAAAGCAAAGCATAATAAATTAATTGCTGACGATAGAATAAATAACACGGCAATCTACGTTAGTCTAAGATTAAATCAAGCAAAAGTTCAATTGTTGCTACATTGATTATTTTCTTTAAGCCTCCCAAACTCTGCGTAGGACAGAACAAGGACTTTCAAGGCATGGTTCATCCTTACAGCCACAACCACCCTCATATCTTGGAGGAACATATCTACCACCAGGCTTTTTGACAGGGATAGGAGCCTCCCACAAAAGGAAATAAGGAGCAAAAACAAGAATGATGGTAAAGAACCCAATAATGAAGCCTGCACATAATAGTGATTCCTATCTAACTTTTTAAACAAATTATGCATTTTAAATAGTTTAGGAAAAATTTTAATGATGCTTTTGAAACTAACAATGTTTGCACCTAAATTGACATTTTGAAATATTTCATGTTAGGGATGTTTTGTCAGGTCAGCTTTAAATTAATTTTGTTGTGATGTTCGATTGTGAAATATTGCTGATGAATTAATCCACTATGATGTTCAATTAAACTCAATAGGATTTTGTACAATTACAATCAGCCTCATGTCATCTTAATAAGAAAACTATTACAATTTCACCCAACAAACAATATCAAAGTAACAATTAAGTGTATCTAATAATTACAATACTTACACTAGTCCACCAGGCATCATTTTAGTCCAAAAAAATACAAAAACTTTAATAGTTAGATAAAAAAATAACTTAATTTGCATAAAGGCATTTTAATCAGTTTATCCATAAATATGGGTGGAAATGGGTTATTTTTTATGGTAACAAACTTCAGAGGGGTATTTGTAACTTTTGAAAAAGCAAAGAGGCATCCATAATTATGTCAGACCTCAAGAAAGATCATTTGTAATTCCCTTTATTATTATAATGTAATAATTTTATTGAAATAATACGAATCATATACAACCCACGTGCTTCTTACTAGTAAATTATATTAAGGAATATCGACTAAATGTTGGCTTATTGGCATAAACTTTGTTAAATATTACACAAGTTTAAGCTTTCGCTTCATAATTGAACTTTTATATATATTTTTTCGTTAAAACAATGTCAGTATAAATTAAGAAAAGTAAAAGTATAAAGAAATTTTATATAATCCCTTTTTGGCACCAAAATGATGAAAAACAGCATGAAATATAGGAATACAATTATACAACTATTATTAACATGTAAGAGCATAAGCTGTTGAAGCAAAAAGCATGGGTACCTGCTCAAAACGCAGGTGCTCCAGGCGCCACAATGTGTCTTAGTTCTGCCAGTCCATCATTTGATAGTTCTCGGGTATGACCTGACTCAGCCACTGTCAGCTAGGCTAACCAAGTGCGCAATCACGTCTTCGAGCCGAGAAAAGTGGGTCAGAAACTTTTCATGAACTTCAGTAGAGTCAAGTGGATTCTGTTGCCACTGTGAGAGACCATCAACCATGATCCTCAAACCACTCTGCAGCAGTTCTACTCCTTTGCAGATTCCATCAGGAAACTTTCTTTTCTTATTGGGTTGTTTCTCATCGCCAACATCCATCATATCAGCTACTGTAGACTCAGGATCATGTTTCACATTGTTTTGGACAATTACGTTCAGCAGTTGACCCTCTTTAACAAGCATTGCGAGCTGATCTGGTGTAGCTTGCATCGCTGGACATGCCATTTCCTTCTCCAAAAGAGCTTTTAACTCTGACATAAATCTTTCCTCGTCTGCTTCCTTTC
>NC_026147.1:17247380-17261249 GCF_000512975.1 Sesamum indicum
CCATAATTCATTGCAAGAGGTATGAGCAGCAAAATATCCGAATGCCGTGATCGCCAGGTGAACAAATGCCCAATGTCGCTCCCTCAATAACATGTGATATAGCTCCCATGCAGCTGAACTCTTGGGACTATCATCACTGTCGGCCAATTCAACATGACCAAGACCAGACATGAAATATGCTAGATTAGGCTTGCACAGAAACAGTTGGTTATCTGATAGTGCTGGTCTGGAAATAAAGAGTTTCTGAAGCCCCAAAATAACTTCTTCCATTTCATCGCATGAGTACAAATGCTTCATGTTACTAATGATCCCTAGCAATTCACCAAGAAGCCTTCGGCAATTATCTTTAGTTACATCAGAGGAGGAGGTTTCGTACTTGTGGATAACAGCATTTAGGAACCTCAAAGTCTTCATGTCAGTATCAGAGAGGCTAACCTGGCTAAACATATAAAAGAAAAGGCTTAAAAAATTATATACAATAAACAAAAGGGATAACGGTTAAAAGTCTGTACTGAACAAAGTTTTAAGAGGAGCCTAGGACGATTTTTAATAATAGCTTTTCTTCAGTCATAATTTGTGTATGGTTAAATTAACTTAAAATTTTTAGCATTTCAAACTTACAGCGATCGCAATGCAGCACAGAGAGCAAAGACCGGAGCACCATAAATGGCAGAATCACTTTCTCCAGGTGACTTGTCTTCAAACCTCTCCAGGAAGTTGTAATATTCAGTGACTAATCTTTGTTTAGCAATACTTCTTTTCTTCTCTGAAAGTAAATTTAGGGGAAAACCTTCCATGAGTAGTGCTATATGCACATTGGATGCATCCTGAGATCTGCTACTCTCAAATATTGAACTGTAAACATGATCAACCATGAATTCTGGCCCATAAGTTGCAAGAACGCAGATTAGCCGTGCAGTTTTCCGTAAAGCACTCTCAGGAAATAGCACTGGTTCTCGAGATGTCAGCATCAATAGTTCGCAAAGTTTATCAAAAATATTGTTCACCCTATCTGGGTCAGCATGTCGTAGAATAAAACACCAAAGTTCAGTGACAACATCCCAACAAAGGAAGTGAGGGTGAAAAAGGTTGTCTATCAGAAATAATTCTACTTCAACCCATGCCGGACTAGAAGAAACAACAACCATGAATGTCTTCAGTGCATGAAGTACAGCAGAAAACATGGGTTGGTAAGTCATTTCCCGGTTTTCGGTAGATCCAGAGACAGTAGGAGTCTGCAAAACAAGAATAGAAGCATATACATCTTCATCCACAAGTATATCCAAAAGCCATCCAAGCTTTCTGGCAACACCAAGTGTGACGTCATGTTCCAGATCAGGAGCACATAACAGAAGATTAATTAATAATGCAACTTGACCAAGGGAGAGCATCTTTTCCTTGTTCACACTGTTGGGATTTACTGAAAGTATCACATCTAATGAATTGTGGCTGCTGTTAATGGTCAGAACCTCAGAACTCATATCACTTTCCTTACTGAATAAGACTTCCAAAATCTGGAACTTGTTTTCTTGCTTCACCTGAGCTGAATTTAATAGAGAGTTCAGTAAGTGGAAGGATGTAGGTTCTAGAATTTCTGCCAAAACTTCACTTGCGGATTTCAAACGTTCTACCATGCTGAGAGAGATTCTGAAGGTTGATATCATAACAACACAAAGGGCTATCTCTTTGTATAAAAAAAGGGCTTGGGTTTGGTATTGTGAAATAATTCTTACAGCATTGATCAGATAAAATTTAACCGGAAGGAAGATCCTTTTGGCTTCCACCACAGAGACGTTTTCCTTCGTTGAGGTTGACCAAGTCTCAGCAGCACATTTCAACGACTCACTGGCCAGTGAAATTAGGTTCATTACAACACCTGTAACATTCACCTTTGCTGCTAAAGCACCCTTGCCAAACTGAAGCAATGAAACTACACCTTTCCACGACATATTTAGCAGACTCACAAGACTGCCACCATCATTAGCTGCAACTGTGCCCAATTCACATAATTTTTCTATCGCGCAACTGGTTACACGGATGACATGATCTCCATTTTCAGTCTCTTTGCAATCTCTTATATTTTCAACTTCAGATTTACAATGGTAGGCATCCCACTTTACACCATTGCAATATACCTTGCATAATCGAATTAAGGCATCAATGGCCCCCTGTGCGGCCTTCAATAACTCTGTACCTAATAGGTGAATTCTCTGTAGAGCAATTACAGAAGTACAATGGCAAATAAGATATAAAGTGTGAATGTGCACCATGGCACCATCTGACGCAATAAAACATGCAAAAATACAAAGCTTTGGTCGCAAAAGTGAATCTTGAGAGAAAGAAGACAAGATGCAAAGTGAATCCATCAACATCACATGAACCTCAATAAAGTTTCAACCATACATGTTAGGACCTAATACTTAGAGCGGAACATCATAACGTGATGTTTCATTTATCTAGAATGAAATTTTCTCACTAATGACATCTCAAATTGACTCAGAAATTCAAGATGTGCTACTGGCCAGATTAATAAGACAGATGGCATTGGTTCCATCAGTTGACAGATAAGACCCAGTAGCCAACCATTTGCTCCATCAACAAACCAATCCTTGAACCAACAACAGACTACAAATTTTCATTAAAGCTGCTTAAGAAACAAGGGGTACATACTTGGTATCCTGAGAAATGGTTACAGTTCATATAAGCGTGCCAGAAAAATGATAGGAAAATATCAAACATTTATCACAAGTAACAGTACAAACATAAAGCAAGGTTAATAAATGACAAGAAAATCAAAACCAAAGAATGTGACAACTACCTTTATTTCAGAGACCAAATCTTTTGTCAGGGTAAACTGTTCCAAAATAAAACTCTCTAGGCTGACCACCAATTCCTTACTGGTGGACACAGCGTACCTTGCTAAAGTTGAATAACTAGCAGTGCAGTAGCTGAGCAAATCCAGAACCAACTGAAAATGAAAGTTGACAGATGTCAAAAGAACACTGGACAGTTTCGAGACATTATTTCACTAACTTATGAATTAAAAGAAAATGCATTCCACATGATAATAATGTTAAAGCAATAACACAGGGCTGCGGAAAAGTGACAGTTATTTAATTTAAGGAAGCAAGAGTGAAAAGATAAAGAAACCTACTTGACAGTTTCTCATTAAAAGACCAAACATACGGGATTCTCCAATCTAAATATGAAGGGACCAAAAACATAAAAATATTTGACATTTGATAAATGATATCTACCCTCTGCACAAAACATGTACCGGTACACTGTTAATAAAAATGCCAAACCTTGATTGCATCCATAAACCGCATCCTTCAAGTTGACTTTAATAATTAACGCTGCTAAATAGAACGTGAAAGTCAAATTTTGTATTGCAAATACTTGTATAACCTCTATAGTCCTATGGAGTTATCAGTATTGTGTAAAAGAAATAATGCAAAGTCACAGTCCTGGATTGAAAACATTCATGCAGAAATCAAGAACCAAGAACACACTCTATTTTAATAACTGTGCTCAGATGCATATTCAGGCTTACCGTTGTACGACGGAGAAGACAACATCATAATACCAAACAACAAAAATTACCTGATAAAAGAAACTGCTATGCTCTTCTTCTGGAGAATCCTCAGTTGACATTAGAGTCATTTTCAGATGCTTTCTGCACCATATGTTTGCCTAAGAATGATAGTCAACATAGTAATTGCACATCATTGACAAGTTCAAACCAAGAGAATAACACCAACAGCAGTGAAAAGTATCTGATAGCCCAAGATCCTATGCAAAAAGAGTAACGAACTTACTTTTGTTCCTAGTACAAGAAACTGTACTATGCATCCTGATATATCTGACTCTAAGTATTTTGCAGCCACTTGTAAAATAGTCTTATTCAATGTGCACTGAGATATATCCAAACAAGTAAAGTCTTCCCAGAAAATCTAAATTGTTAAGGCAAATAATCATATAAGCTTAATAAAAAATTAGGGGACTGCATGACGTCTACCATGAACAACATAACCTTTGATATGAAATGCATTGATTGAGATTTTTCATGCATTCAAACATGAACCTAAAACCACCCAGAGACATCAGGGAAGTAGTTCTTCACAACTTCGAAAAATCATCATAAATAGTTTAATCCATTTTGGTCCTAATAACCTAGTTGATAACCAGATAAAAAAACTATCAGTTATTCATTATCTTTGAGAATGTTTTTCCATAAATGCAGCCATCAACGCAGAAAAAGATATGCATCACCTTAGCAGGAAAAGAAAAAATATTGTCAAAGTTACTTTAATCATTTATCGTGCTAAAACAAAAGCACATATGCGCTGAAGTCCCACTGTATAGACTGGGAAAATCCATAATTATTTGGAATATCCAGAAGACTTTTCGTATATGACACATGCATTTTCATTCCAGGGAGAGGGAATTGCAACATTTCTAGTTGGTTCAGAACAGCATACAAATAAGTAAATCCACAAGATGTCGGATTTGTACGGAAGGTGGATTTATTCAGAGGGTAGATAAAGTAGTAGAACAATGAAATTTGAGTTGTATCAACTTATTAATTAGGATACTGTTAAGGACTCAACAAGTGATTTTACTGCAGGCTTCTCATTTATATCCAATTTCTCCAATTCCTTGAGCACTTGTACACGGTTCTCAACAACCTGCAAATTTACAAATTTCAAATACCATGAAATCCATAAGAAGAAAAAATACGTCTAAAGCCGTACACCTGAATACCATGTTTCAACCATTTCATTAGACAATTCTATTAATCAACTAATTAAGGTAAAATAAACAAGCAACCTTACTTTCCATGCTTGCTTAGAACTTTCAGAGTGCATCCAATTTCAGAACAACATTCATCAGACAAATATATCAATCAACTTATTCCATATTGAAATCAAAATATTAAATTATTGCTCCCTACAGTAATTACTATCACAAAATTCAGCGAATATATATAAATAAACCCCAAAACCTAAAAATCAACCAATGCAATCAATAACAGTATTGGAAAATAGAACGAAATTTAATTTGGTTCAGAGCTAACAAGAAGCTTGCCTCGGAAGATTTGATGGCTTCAAGCAAGGTCTGCCAGTCACCGCCTGAGCTCGAGCTCTTCATTTCCTTCTTTTCCCCCAACTTCTAGCAATCTCTCTCTAAAAACGGAGTTTTATCTCTCTAAAAGGGTGTGGGAGGGATGAGATCAACAAGAGCACCAATGTTATACCTCAACGGTGAGCTTGCCGGAACGAGACGGAGTGCTGGGAATTTTTTGCGAGAAGGGAACAGAGTTGTTTAGTTCTCTTGCTGAACAAGCCCACTGCCGCTGGGCCTATTTGTATATTTTTCAGCTTCCCGCCACTTCCAAATATTTTTGTAGGCTAGATAAATCGAAAAAATTCATGTACCCTTATGATAATAGGAATATTCAAAAAAAATAGCCTATTAAAATTAAAAAATTTAGAAAAAGAAAACCCTCCATACAGAAATTGGGTCACAACCACTTTAACTGCGAATTGACTATAAAAGTACCTTTTTTTTTTTTCCCACATTTTTGCTCTTCTCTCACGTTTAATATATAAAATATTATATATATTTATTAATAATATGTATATTTATTTATAATAAAGTATTATTTTATATAATTTTAATTATTCATGTAATAAAATATTATTTTAATTAAATTAATTAAAATTTAATTTATATATTAAAAAAAAGAAGCAGCGGGAACGACGATTTTGCAGGAAGGTGCGATCGCGTCCTCCTCACCCCTGAGCAACACCAGTCGCCCAAGGTAGCGAGGGAAATCGCCGTCACCCATCAGAGTGAGGGCAACGTTTGGGCGATGCTAGTCGCCCAAGCCTAGGGTGCGCAAATCGGTGGGGAGGAGGTGGAGGTCGGGGTTGGGTGGAGATGACAAGGGAGGAGGTTGGGCGTGGGGGGATGCTGGGGGTTTGGGGAGGGGGTGAAGCGGGGGTGGGGGTCGTGGGGTGGGACTGGGTTATGATTATTTTTTTGAAATAATATTTTTTTTATAAATGAAATTATATATTATGAGTTTATTTAATAATTATAAATTAAAATAAGTATATATTAATAGATTTAGTTTGACCGGTTGATTAGGAGGGGCATTTTAATCATTCTTTCTAAAAAAAATAAGCTCAAGTTGATCAGGAGCCAGCATGATTATTTAGTCATAACATAGGAGTGATTTTTCATATTAAAATTTCATACGGGGATTTTTAATATTTTTTACATATCATAGGGGGTCAAAATGAATTTAACCCTTAAATAAGGGAAAAAGGCTATTTTACCTTGAAATGAGCATTTTTCAGTGTGAAAAATAAAGTAATAATTTATTCTCTATATTATTAGAAATACAACAAAATATCTTTATAGACCCAACGGTGTACTACACCCACCCCACCCCCACGATTTGCCTTGCCCCTGGCGGCCACCACCTCCTTCCATCGGCATCTCTCTCTCTCTCTCTCTCTATATATATATATATATATATATAGATTATATATATGAATACACACATATAAATAGTTTTTATTATAAAAGTATAAACATATATTTAAATATAATTATATAATATATAAATTAAATTTTTACTTAAACTTAAACCATTGATTTGAATTAGATAAAACCTACACCGTTGATTTATTAGTTAAATTTAAACTTTAAATTGATCAAAATCTAACTACTATTAAATAAGGACATAATATTATTTTAAATTTAAAATAACAAAAAGACATGTGTGATTCACGAAAAGCTTCAAGGGGTATTTTGTTTTATTTTTTATAACACAGGGGTAAATTACTACTTTATTTTTTACTGGAGATAAATTGATCATTTTTCTTAATACTAGGGTAAATTACATTTACCTCGTTAAATAAACTGTAATAATTGAATGCTATAATCAGATGTAACGTCTGCACCAAAATTGTTATTACCTTGATAGATGTAATGCATATGTATTTTGATCTCCCCATGTAAGAGGATAACTTTTCATAGGCACCAAGTTTGATAAATTTTCTCGTGTGTAAGTGTAATTGAAAAGTTATTCTCTTAGATGGGGAGATCAAAATACATAGGTAGCCTTCCCAAGCTATTGGGATAAGGCCAGACCAAGAATTCAAGGGAGTCACCATTCTTCAGGGGAAGAGAGGCCTTTATGGATAAGGATGTTTTTTCGCGGATAAGGATAACCATTGTGAATAAGGACGTATCCCTTCGTGGATAGGGCCGCCCCTGGATCATCTGCAAGGTAGTTGGGGTGATGCTCTCCCGCAGTCAGAATTCCCAGATCTTAGGGTTTTAAGGTTTATTCTTGACTGGAGGAGCCACATGTCTTTGTTGAGATCGCCAAAGAATTGCAATTAATTTAGAATTTTAGTCCTATAAATCAAATCATGCATAATCAAAATGCTACATACCTCTAGTTATATGATTAAAATTACAATTTAATTTGATCGTGTCCAAATTACATGCAATTTTCCGACCAGATTAGCTAAAAATTGACTAAAAATTATCAAAATTTTAAAGCTACATAATTAATTTGAGAAAAATAATTCATACAAAATTAAAAATGCCACTGATGGGGAATTAAGATAATTACTATCTAAATGACTAAAATGCCCTCAAAGCAGGCATTATTTGTAAGTATAACTTGAAGATCCGTGCCTTTTTATGTCGGGTCGGGATCTGGATCCACGACCCGACCCAAATGACCCGCTGCGGGAGACTTTGATCTATGTGACAACACATGAGCTAGGATGGCGACGCATGGGGACCTCCCAACAAGTCTAACGATCTGTTTCTCATGTCCCTAACCTTTTCGAGGACGCGAGGTAGCTGGCGACCTACGATCCGGATCAGCCACATTATAAGATTAAAATTATATTTTCTCGAATACATATATAATTTACTTCAAAGTCTATAAAGAAAAAGAAGCACATAAATAAATAAATAAAGATTCATAGGCCAGTACATTAAGAGACATAACTTAAAACTAGTAAATTAACAAGAAAAATTACAATCAATTTACATATTACGAAAGCGTTTCATCTTAAAACTTGAACAAAGAAATTAATAACCCAAAATAAATAAAATAACCCCCTATAATATCTTACCTGTGCGAATCTCTCCTCATCAAACCCCTTGCAACCTCCTCATGTACCTCATCAATACAGCGTACACCCCTCACACCACTAATGCAATTTAAAATTTAGGGTAAATTATATTTTATCATCGGAATTATAATTTGTTAGTATTTACACTTTATTGTATCGAAATTTTTTTTTTGTTTTAACTTACCATCTTAACTTTATGAGATTTGCACTTTGCCATATACGAAAATTTTTTTGTTGATTTTTCTATAAGAAAAACATCACGTGTTATGCAAATGTGAAGAACATCACATCACATGACCTTAGATATCACATGTGCACGTATTGATGTTTTTCCGACAAAAATTTCATCGAAAATAGTTATAAATAACAAAGTGCAAAATATTCCCAATAAATCAAATCCTAACTAAAGTATTACAAGAATGATCAGTTACAAAAACCCTTATATCACAGATCAATATTACAACAACAAGTATTAGCAGATCTAATAATGCAGGAATGATAACATAAAATAATGACAGAGTAATATTAAACAGTAAGAACAAGAATAGAATAAGAAGGCTCAGGGAGCCAGATAGATGTTGGATAGCCTATGGCCACCAAGTTCCAATCCCTGTGGGGCAAGTAGAAAGCTCCTAACGGCATAGATACTGTGTAGAGCGCCCTGCACCTATTTCACATGTTAGGCATAGCTGGTGTATTCGGCGGCTCCCTATTCAGTGTTATGCATGGTTCCTTGGTAACTTCAAGGTTGATCAGGGAAACCACAGAAAATGAATATGCTAATGAAGGTTACAAATTCGGTCAAGAGAAAGAAACTTATAATATCGTAGTAGCTCATGGTTATTTTGGCCGATTGATCTAGCAACCACACACCGGTTGCAATACTAAATCAACCATCGAGAAACTTCGTCCACAAAGGACCACATAGACCCACTTAGAATTTTCCACTTAGGAAACAGTTCACAAAGAACCTTTAAATCAGAAGAAGAGATAAGAAGATAGAGGAGATATTTTCTGTTCTGGTTCGTTTTACCATAAAACGCCATGGGAGATTTATAGGGGAAGACCATTGATTACAGTGAGAGAAAGAAATGGCGAATGGGAAAAAAATAAGAGAGAGGATTCGGCGACGAAGATTTCAGAGAGGAGAATGGAGATGGAGACGAGGAGGCTAGAGAGTGAGGGAGACAAAAATTAGGGTTACATCTACAGAAGGAAGAAGTAAAAATATAACAGCATCTGGGTCAAATCAGTGGTCGGGTCAAGGAGTCGGATGGAAAAGTTGGGCTGGGCCAAGGAATGGACCGAAAGGGTGAGTGGACTACCCTCCAAAGTGTATAGGCATGGATGGCGTGAGCTTGGGCCTACCAGTGGGTCATGGGTCACAATTTCTTAACATTCTCCACCTTGGATCAGGACCCATAAGAAGGAACCTAGTCCAATGTCCGACCTGGCTTTCATCATCTTCTTTGCCAAGATAATACCTGCAAAAATAAAAAAGAAACTTGTACAAAATATTGGTTAGAGAATGCAAAGAGTATTAATTATTCTAAATTCAAGATTTTGAGGCATGTTTTGAACTTTTCAATAGGTAAATTAATTCCCATATCTGGAGGATTAGATTCAAAATCAATCTTTTCTAAGTTAATAATTTTCTTTCCAATTATGTCTCTAATAAAATGATACATGACATCAATGTCTTTGGTTCTATCGTAAAAGACAGAATTTTTGCAAAGTTGAATACCCCACTGACTATCAGAGAAAACTGTAACTTTTTCTTTTAGAAAATCGATTTCCTTAAGCAGACCTTCTAACCACATAGCTTCTTTAAAAGCTTCAGTTATTGCAATATATTCAGCTTCAGTTGTTGATAGAGCAACAATGTGCTGGAGTTAAGATATCCAGCTAATACAAGCACCGTATAAAGTAAACACGTGAAGTTGTTGATTTCCTACTATCTCTATCATTAGATAGTTGTAATCTACATATCCAATTAATTTAGTACCGTCAGGACACTTAGAAAATTTTATGCCATTATTCACTGTGCCATTTAAATAACTACGTAACCACTTAAGAGCATCTAATGAGGAATCCCTGCATTGGGCATGTATCTACTTAAACAGCTAATAACATATGCAATATCTGGGCGAGTACTTATCATTAAATACAAAACAGACCCAATTGCATTTGAGTAAGGAACATTCTTCATATGTTCTATTTTAGATTTAGTTTTGGGACATTGATTTTTACTTAAATGAAAATGTGCAACTAAAGGAACAAAAATAGATTTTGAATTAGACATGAAAATTTTTTTCAAAATAAATTTAAGATAGAATTTTTATATAGAAAAATCGTAGAATTACTTTTCTTTCTATTAATAGACATTTCTAATATTTTCTTAGCATCACCCAAATCTTTCATTTTAAAATTTTTGCACAAGTTGTTTTGCAAATCTTTAATCAATCCTAAGTGAGGACTAGGAATTAACATATCATTAACATAAAGCACTAGAAATACAAGAACAGAATGATCATATTTAAAATATAAGCAGTGATCATAGGCACTTCTTTTGAAATTTATAGAATGCATGAACAATCAAACTTCTTGTTCCATTGCCCCTAAGTGATTGTTTTAATTCATAAAGAGATTTTTTAAGCAAACACACGTAACGAAATTTTTGCTTATTAATAAAACCATTAGGTTGATGTATATTAATTTGTTTTTCTAAGCACCATGCAAAAGAGCAACTTTAACATCCATTTGTTTTAATTCCAAGATAAAATGAGCAACGAGGGCAAACAATATTCTAACAGTAGTCAATTCCTTCCTTTTGCAATAATTCTAGGCCCTTAATACTTATGTAGCCACAAACTAGTTTTATCAATTTTTAAAATAGTAGCAGCAAAAGAATCATATTTCAAAGAGCAAATACATAAGTTTCTTTTTCTTTCTACTTTGAAAATAGTTAACAACCCTTTCATAATTTTCATAATGTCTCTTCCCCGTTTACCCTCAAGCCCTTCTTCTTCAAGAACAGCATAGGAAGTCAATTTGTGACATAACTTAGGAATATGGCTTACATTTTTCATGGTTAACTCATAACAATTTTTTAAAGTTACACAAATGTCACCAAGACCTTTTATTTTACAAAACTTTTCATTTGCCATAGACATAAAACTCAAATTTTCAGATTTATAGTTTGTGAATTTTTTTTTTTAAAAGAACACATATGAAAGGTACGTCCAGAATCCATTAACCATTCATTCATATTTAATGAAAACTGAATAGAATTTACATCACAAACCATATATACCTCTCCACTATTTTCTTCAATAGTTACATTCACATCTTCTCTATTATTGTTGTTCTTATTATTATCTCTTTTGGGTTCTTTTATAGTCTTTAATATAATGGCCTTTACCACCACAATTATAACATCTTCTTTCCTCCCTAGTTCTAGACTTTGATCTACTTCTATTTTTACCATGTCTTTTGTACTTGTATTCAGAGTTTCTGTTTTTAGTTATATCCCTTACACGATTAACCTCATTCTGGACCTGACTGGGTTCATTGGTATTAAAATCCATTTCTTTACTTTTTAGTCCATTAACTACAGTGTCTAAACTAACATTATCTCTAACATATTTTATTGCAGCTTTAATATCACTATAGGCTTCATGAAAAGAGCAACAATAGTTAAGCTCTTCTTGATACCCACAGGCAGGCTTCGCCAAAAGTATCGAATAGCAACCAATAAGTAAAACAACTTTAAACTCAATAAAATTTCAAAGCATTACTGTAATATTTCAACTAACAGAACCAATCACATGTCGGAATCACACATTAGCATACTCAGTAAATATCATAATTCTTATAACCAGAACAACAAAGCAACTAAAATTGTACATTACATCAAACTGAAAAACAGCAAATGCACCAAACTAATGCATTGTCTACTAAGCTAAAGTGGATTTCATCATGAAGCTCATCAACCACCAGATTAAAGATTGAATAGGGCACACTTAGCAACAGTTTAGAGGAACCTTAAAAGCACAAGACATATCACCCACTATAGAAGCTAGTCCTCTTTATGGCGATGTTTCCTGCTCTTATTCTCAGACCGCTTCTTGCCCCTATCCACTCACGAATCATCTGAAGCACTGACGTTGGAATCAGAGTGTGAATATGCCTTCCTAGTCCTCCTTTTATGCTGCAGATCAACAGAATCATCATCTGAATGATGGTGACTCCTCCTCCTCCTCTTCTCCTTGCTACACTTCCTCTTTCTTCGCCTGCGCTTCAATTCCTGTAATTTATCTGATTCAGAAGAGTGCCTTCAATTCCTTAAAAAGAAAAAGAAAAAAGAAATAGAAAAATACCTTCAAGGTAATCCAATTACCCATACTACTCGAAAGCAACATAAGATCAGAAAGTAAAACAAAATCCAAAATGCTATGAATACATAGAATGGTTAACAGATACCAATTAGCACTAGGTTAGCTTTGTATTTACTAAGGCATTTCAGCTAAAGCCCAAGTGACGAGAAACATAAATCACACAAGGTGCCCTAGTCTTTAACAAAGCTAGCATAAAAACTTGTAATGAATTTTGATTACTTCATTAAACTTACCTCTCTTCCAAAAAGTTAAAGCTAGTGTCTCCTTCCAGGTAAAGGAAAGAAGAGCCATAGGAACAACTATGCCATTTATCAAGCAACACCACAGGTTCAACAACTTATAGGCCTAATATCCTGGATTCTGCAATACCAAAATCACATTACTAGGAAACTGTTACCACTCAAATATATATGAAACTACACATAAGTACCTAAAGGAAGAAAAATAATAGAAACATGGGTAGGTGAATGATTAGTTTTTTACCTGATAAACAGTAAGCCACATGTAATCACAAACATGAGTCAAGTATCAACTACAACATATATAACTGATTAATTGTTCCTTAGCAAAAGGACCATTCTCCCTCTTCCATGGGAGTACCCAAAAATCAAGGTGATGCTACAGAAACTACCATGTGATTCAAGGGTGAAAATTATAGAGACCACTGTTAGCATGAAGGAAATCAAAATGGCTAAAGTCAGAGTTCAAAACAACAGCATTTTGTAGTGGTCGCTGCCAACCAATTCTAGAATTGGTTAGCAGATCATAACCACCCAAGGCATTTATCAGGGTTTATCAATTCTCCACTCATTTTCTCTCACTATATGCTCCCTAGTAAAGTAAATCAATCCAAGACCACTCTTGCTAACGAGATATATATTGAAAGGAAAAAAGAAGAGGTTCAATGCACTCTCTCATGTCCTGTTATTGCTCTTCGTTTCAATAAATACTATTTAATATCAGGTAAACAAAAATGAGCAAACACATCTATGCGCAAGCACACAAAACTGATACAGAGGACATAAATAGACCACAAAAACACACAATATCCGTAATGAGCATAAAATATTGTGAAACAACGGTGATATCCTGAACGAAAAAAAGGGTTTTGTAGATAAAAGTAAAGACTTAGAAATTGAAGGAGAATGACAAATGTAACAAGACGCAGATGGCATTCGTTGGGCCGGAAGATAAAAGCAACACCTCACTTCTTCTATGCTAAAAATGGAAGAAAAACATGTTCTACCGTGAAACACACACCCCACACGCACGCACGCGCACACACACACCACACACACACACCC
>NC_026147.1:17262007-17263345 GCF_000512975.1 Sesamum indicum
CACATGCACACACTCATACACCCCCCACACACATTCACACCCACGCACCACACACACACACGCAAAAAAAGACGCCTAGACAAGGAAACGGAAAAATCGAAATGAGGGGGCATTATTCAACAAAACTTATTAAATTTGTGGTCGATAAAATTGAAAAAGAAATGCAGTAGGAGATTAGAAACATATAAAAATATATTTCTTGACATCATCATCTAAACAGAAACCTGGTACACCAGATTATGATTTTCAAAGAGGTTGATCCAAAAACTCGATAATATTAATCACAAAATCATTGCCCTAATACAATTACATATATAAAAATCGAGCAACACCACAAGTTCAACAACTTAATAAGCCTAATATCCTGATTCTGCAATACCAAAACCACATTACTAGAAACTGTTACCACTTAAATTTGTATGAAACTGCACATAAGTACCTGAAAGGAAAAAAAAATAACAGAAACTTGGGCAGGTGAATGAATTGTTTTTACCTGATAAACAGTAAGTCACGTGTAAGCACAAGCATGAGTCAAGTATCAGCTACAGCATATATAACTGATTAATTGTTCCTGAGCAAAAGGACCATTCTCCCTCTTCCATGCGAGTACCCAAAAATCAAGGTGATGCTACAGATGCTACCATGTGATTCAAGGGTGAAAATTATAGAGACCACTGTTAGCATGAAGGAAATCAAAATGGCTAAAGTCAGGGTTCAAAACAACAACATTTTGTAGTGGTCGTTGCCAACCAATTTAAGAATTGGTTAGCAGATCATAACCACCCGAGGTATTTATCAGATTTTATCAATTCTCCACTCATTTTCTCTCACTATATGCTCCCTAGTAAAGTAAATCAATCCAAGACCACTCTTGCTAACGAGATATATTGAAAGGAAAAAAAAAAGGTTCAATGCACTATCTCCTGTCCTGTTATTGCTCTTCGTTTCAATAAATACTGTTTCATATCAGGTAAACAAAAATGAGAAAACGCATCTATGCGCAAGCACACAAAACTGATACAGAGAACATAAATAGACCACAAAAACAAACAATATCCGTAATGAGTATAAAATATTGTAAAACTACGATGATATCCTGCACGAAAAAAAGGGTTTTGTAGATAAAAGTAAAGACTTAGAAATTGAAGGAGAATGGCAAATGTAACAAGACGCAGATGGCATTCGTTGGCGCGAAAGATAAAAGCAACACCTCACTTCTTCTATGTTCAAAATGGAAGAAAAACATGTTCTACCGTGAAACACACACACACACACACACACCCCACACGCGCGCACGCACACACACATCACACACACACACCACACACACACACCCCC
>NC_026147.1:17264551-17291829 GCF_000512975.1 Sesamum indicum
CCACACACACACACCCCACATGCACACGGAAACACACATACACACACCCACACACCACACACACACCACACACACACGCACCCACACCACACACACACACACACGCACCCCACACACACAAACACACACACACACACACACACACAGAAACACACACACACACCCACACACCTCACACACACCTACGCCCTACACACACACACCCACACACGCCATACACACAAACACACACACGCACCCACATCCCCCACATGCCACACACACACCCCACACACACTCACACCCACACACCACACACACACACACAAAAAAAAAAGATGCCTAGACAAGAAAATGGAAAAATTGGAATGAGGGGGCATTATTCAACAAAACTCATTAAATTTGTGGTCGATAAAATTGAAAAAGAAATGCAGTAGGTGATTAGAAACATATAAAAATATATTTCTTGACATCATGATGTAAACAGAAACCTGGTACACCAGATCATGATTTTCAAAGAGGTTGATCCAGAAACTCGATAATATTAATCACAAAATCATTGCCCTAATACAATTACATATATAAAAATCAAGCAACACCACAGGTTCAACAACTTATAGGCCTAATATCATGATTTTTGCCATACCAAAACCACATTACTAGAAAACTGTTACCACTCAAAAATGTATGAAACTGCACATAAGAAGAAAAATAACATAAACTTAGGAAGATGAATGATTAGTTTTTTACCTGATAAACAGTAAGCCACATGTAAACACAAGCATGAGTCAAGTATCAGCTACAATATATATAACTGATTAATTGTTCCTGAGCAAAAGGACCATTCTCCCTCTTCCATGCAAGTACCCAAAAATCAAGGTGATGCTACAGAAACTACCATGTGATTCAAGGATGAAAATTATAGAGACCGCTATTAGCATGAAGGAAATCAAAATGGCTAAAGTCAGGGTTCAAAACTACAGCATTTTGTAGTGGTCGCTGCCAACCAATTCAAGAATTGGTTAGCAGATCATAACCACCCAAGACATTTATCAGATTTTATCAATTCTCCACTCATTTTCTCTCACTATATCCTCCCTAGTAAAGTAAATCAATCCAAGACCACTCTTGCAAACGAGATATATTGAAAAGAAAAAAGAAGAGGGACAATGCACTCTCTCCTGTCCTGTTATTGCTCTTCGTTTCAATAAATACATTTTCATATCAGGTAAACAAAAATGAGAAAACACATCTATGCGCAAGCACACAAAACTAATACAAATGACATAAATAGACCATAAAAACACACAATACCCGTAATGAGCATAAAATATTGTGAAACTATGGTGATATCCTGACGAGAAAAAGGGTTGTGTAGAGAAAAATAAAGACTTAGAAATTGAAAGAGAATGGTGGCATAATTAACAAGACGCAGATGGCATTCGTTGGCGCAAAAGATAAAAGCAACACCTCACTTCTTCTATGTTCAAAAAGGACCAACATGCACACACACACACACCCCACACACAATCACACCCACACACTACATACACACACACAAAGAAAAAGACGCCTAGACAAGGAAACGGAAAAATCGGAAAGAGGGGGCATTTTTCAACAAAACTTATTAAATTTGTGGTCAATAAAATTGAAAAAGAAATGCAGTAGGTGATTAGAAAAATATAAAAATATATTTCTTAACATCATGATCTAAACAGAAACCTGGTACACCAGATCATGATTTTCAAAGAGGTTGATCCAGAAACTCGATAATATTAATAACAAAATCATTGCCCAAATACAATTACATATATAAAAATCGATTAACACCACAGGTTCAACAACTTATAGGCCTAATATCCTGGTTTCTGCAATACCAAAATCACATTACTAGGAAACTGTTACCACTCAAATATGTATCAAACTGCACATAAGTACCTGAAATTTGGGCAGGTGAATGAATACTTTTTTACCTGATAAACAGTAAGCCACATGTAAGCACAAACATGAGTCAAGTATCAGCTACAACATACATAACTGATTAATTGTTCCTGAGCAAAAGGACCATTCTCCCTATTCCATGTGAGTACCCAAAAATCAAGGTGATGCTACAGAAACTACCATGTGATTCAAGGGTGAAAATTATAGAGACCATTGTTAGCATGAAGGAAATCAAAATGGCTAATTTTCAGGGTTCAAAACTACAGCATTTTGTAGTGGTCGCTCTCATCCAATTCAAGAATTGGTTAGCAGATCATAACCAGCCAAGGCATTTATAAAATTTTATTAATTCTCCACTCATTTTCTCTCACTATATCCTCCCTAGTAAAGAAAATCAATCCAAGACCACTCTTGCTAACGAGATATATTGAAAGGAAAAAAGCAAAGGTTCAATTCACTCTCTCCTGTCCTGCTATTACTCTTCATTTCAATAAATACTGTTTCATATCAGGTAAACAAAAATGAGAAAACACATTTATGCGAAAGCACACAAAACTGATACAAAGGACATAAATAGAGCACAAAAACACACAATACCCGTAGCGAGCATAAAATATTGTGAAACTATGGTGATATCCTGCACGAAAAAAAAGGGTTGTGTAGATAAAAGTAAAGACTTAGAAGTTGAAGGAGAATGGCAAATGTAACAAGACAGAGATGGCATTCGTTGGCGCAGAAGATAAAAGCAACACCTCACTTCTTCTATGTTCAAAATTAAAGTAAAACATATTCTACCGTGACACACCCACACACACACACACACCCCACGCGCGCGCGCACACCCACACCCCACACACACTCCCCCCCCCCCACACACACACACCCACACCCCACACGCACACACACACACACCCACACACCCCCCCTCCCCCCACACACACCCCACACACACAAACACACACACACACAAAAAAAAAAAAAAAGATGCCTATACAAGAAAATGGGAAAATCGGAATAAGGGGGCATTATTCAACAAAACTCATTAAATTTGTGGTCGATAGAATTGAAAAAGAAATGCAGTAGGTGATTAGAAACATGTAAAAATATATTTCTTGACATCATGATTTAAACAGAAACCTGGTACACTAGATCATGATTTTCAAAAAGGTTGATCCAGAAACTCGATAATATTAATCACAAAATCATTGCCCTAATACAATTACATATATAAAAATCAAGCAACACCACAAGTTCAACAACTTATAGGCCTAATATCCTGATTTTTGTAATACCAAAATCACATTACTAGAAAACTGTTACCACTAAAATATATATGAAACTGCATATAAGTACCTGAAGGAAGAAAAATAACAGAAACTTGGGCAGGTGAATGATTAGTTTTTTACCTGATAAACAATAAGCCACATGTAAGCACAAGCATGAGTCAAGTATCAGCTACAGCATATATAACTGATTAATTGTTCCTGAGCAAAAGGACCATTCTCCCTCTTCCATGCGAGTACCCAAACATCAAGGTGATGCTACAGAAACTACCATGTGATTCAAGGATAAAAAATTATATGGACTGCTGTTAGCATGAAGGAAATCAAAATGGCTAAAGTCAGGGTTCAAAACTACAGCATTTTATAGTGGTCGCTGCCAACCAATTCAAGAATTGGTTAGCAGATCATAACCACCCAAGACATTTATCAGATTTTATCAATTCTCCACTCATTTTCTCTCACTATATCCTCCCTAGTAAAGTAAATCAATCCAAGACCACTCTTGCAAACGAGATATATTGAAAAGAAAAAAGAAGAGGGACAATGCACTCTCTCCTGTCCTGTTATTGCTCTTCGTTTCAATAAATACATTTTCATATCAGGTAAACAAAAATGAGAAAACACATCTATGCGCAAGCACACAAAACTAATACAAATGACATAAATAGACCATAAAAACACACAATACCCGTAATGAGCATAAAATATTGTGAAACTATGGTGATATCCTGACGAGAAAAAGGGTTGTGTAGAGAAAAATAAAGACTTAGAAATTGAAGGAGAATGGTGGCATAATTAACAAGACGCAGATGGCATTCGTTGGCGCAAAAGATAAAAGCAACACCTCACTTCTTCTATGTTCAAAAAGGAAATAAAATATGTCCTACCGTGACACACATACACACACCCCACACGCACACACACACACACAAAAAAGACGCTTAGATAAGAAAATGGAAAAATCAAAATGAGGGGGCATTATTCAACAAAACTTATTAAATTTGTGGTCGATAAAATTGAAAAAGAAATGCAGTAGGTGATTAGAAACATATAAAAATATATTCCTTGACATCAGATCTAAACAGAAACCTGGTACACCAGATCATGATTTTCAAAGAGGTTGATCCAGAAACTCGGTAATATTAATCACAAAATCATTGCCCTAATATAATTACATATATAAAAATCAAGCAACACCACAGGTTCAACAATTTATAGGCCTAATATCCTGGTTTTTCCAATACCAAAACCACATTACTAGGAAACTGTTACCACTCAAATATGTATGAAACTGCACATAAGTACCTGAAGGAAGAAAAATAACAGAAACTTGGGCAAGTGAATGATTAATTTTTTACCTGATAAACAGTAAGTCACATGTAAGCACAAGAATGAGTCAAGCATCAGTTACAACATATATAACTGATTAATTATTGCTGAGCAAAAGGACCATTCTCCCTCTTCCATGCGAGTACCCAAAAATCAAGGTGATGCTACAGAAACTATTATGTGATTCAATGGTGAGAATTATAGAAACCGCTATTAGAAGGAAGGATCAAAATGGCTAAACACACCAAAGTTAGGGTTCAAAACTACAATATTTTGTAGTGGTCGCTGGCAACCAATTTAAGAATTGATAAACAGATCATAACCATCAAAGGCATTTATCAAATTTTATCAATCCTCCACTCATTTTCTCTCACTATATCCCCTCTAGTAAAGTAAATCAATCCAAGACCACTCTTGCTAACGAGAGATATTGAAAGAAAAAAAGAAGAGGGACAATCCACTCTCTCATGTCCTGTTATTATTCTTCATTTCAATAAATACTCTTTCATATCAGGTAAACAAAAATGAGAATACACATCTATGCAAACATACAAAAATGTTACAAAGGACATAAATATTCCACAAAGACACACAATACCTGTAATGAGCATAAATATTGCGAAACTATGGTAACATCCTGCACCAGAAAAAGGATTGTGAAGATAGAAATGAAAACTTGGAAATTGAAGAAGAATGGCAAATGTAGCAAGACGCGGATATCATTCGTTGGCGCAGAAGATAAAAGCAACACCTCACTTTTTCTATGTTCAAAATGGAAGTAAAACATGTTCTACCGTGACACACACACATAAACACATACACATACACACACACACACACCCCACACACACCCACCCACCCACACACCTACACCACACACACACCCCCACAACTTGGGACGGTTGTGCTTTGCCAAATTCGTAACCCAAAAAAATATTCCACCTGACGTCATCTTTCAATGTCCGTTTTTCAAGCATTCCAAAACGTTCCTGATCATGCCAAATCCCGCCTTTTTGTAGTGATATAACAGTAGGTTCAGAGTTATATCTGTTAGGATAGATTAGTTTGAATATAATTTGTTCTGACAAATACTCGAGATTATGTAATATTATTTTAAGTGAATAAAATCAGTGTTTGCTTATTTGACATTTACTTCGTTGTGTTCATTCTATATGTTTGCATCCGCTTGAACATCACAATAAAGCCCACAGACCAATTGACAACCGTGCAGTTGGGCCGCGCATTGATGGCGGTCTTGAAATCAACTGCCAAGAGGTTGGGTCTAAAACGTTCCAAGTCGAGAACCTTGAGATTGGGCATCGAGAGTCCTATGGAGAGACTTGCACTAAGAGTCACATTCAACTAATGAGTACCGTGTTTCATCGGTGACATACGTGGAACGTATATGCGATCTTAGTGGGTTGATTGACTAGGTGTTGAATCAACTAAACTGACTCATGGGGATCGCCATATGGAAGCTTTGGAGGATTGGTTGGTATGACTTGAATCCCTGGCTCCGATAGTACGGGAATAGTCCTCAAACTTGAGGAATCACAACAATCACATGCATACGATTACTGTATCTTGGATGTGTGCAAGAGTTGATTGTGTCGCAGACGTGATCATCATATGCCTCGTCTAGCGCAGATGGAGTATGTAGCCAGGACGGTGAGTTCCAAGAAGAGGATCCATCCCCGATCAGTATTTGATAGAAGTATCTCCTAGACACTTGAAGATGCGCTCACGCCTTACGAACCTATGGTCACAGTAGTTGATTGAGTAGGAAAAGAGGTTCCAATATTCAACTTATATTAGATTTTTTACTTCTAGATCACATTATCGTTTCACTTTATTTTGAAATATAACAATGCCACATGACTAATACGCTATTTTTTTCTCTCAATTTTCAAATGGAAGTTTGCGGGAAGATTGAAACCGAATTTTTTTCAAGTTATATGACTATTTTAAAAAATTTGTAAGCAATGTGATTGAAAATATACTGTACCTAATTATGGGACAAAAAGTACAATATCTCTTAATTTGGGCATACATTCATTTATATATACGGCATTGGGTTTTCCGCATTCCGAACCCTCCAAGAATTTCTTGTATTTCTCATAAACTCATACACTAATAAAAAAAAGTGTTTTTTAATCATAAATGATCATAATTTAATTTTAAATTATACTAAATCAATGCTATTAATTATTGTTAAACAAAATTTATGAGAAAATTTAAACTTTTTTCACTGTTAATCAATGTATTTATTTATAATTTTTAGCTATGATCATAACATTTGTTATTATAGTTAATTATAGCGAACAATTCTATTTTTTCTAGCAATAAAAAATGAAACATGATAGGAAACAACTGAGATTATAGAAGGGGCATATATATATATTGCAAAATACATTCAAATGAACATGCATGGATTACACCAAGAAAATAAAAACACAAACGTTACAAAAACTAAGAATCCGAAAGAGAAATACATATTTAGCTACGAAACTAAACACAATGTTAGGAACCAAACCCATCGACCTTACGAAGCATTCAACATGCATAACTATAATAACTTACTAGTTACTACCCCTTGATAAAATACCATTCCCAAATTTATGGTAAAATGCCACCAACACCGCCGCCAACCCCGATCCCGCCGACTTTACCTATCCCGCCACCGGCGCCTAGTCCACCCACCCCTCCTAGCCCACCAAGCCCTCCTGCCCCACCAAGCCCTCCAAGTCCAAAAATCGGCAGCACGCCCACGTAGCCACCGACGCCGCCCCACCCACCAACTCCACCGTATGTAATGAAGTTCTTCTGGTCGTTGAGACCGCCGTGTGTTTTGGACGGGGGCTAATGCATTAGTATTAGGGTTTGTTGCTTCATGAGCAGTAGTGTGATCACTACTAGGTTTAGTTTGGTCTGTCGGAATATTTCTTGCAGTTGCATGTACCACTACTATTAGTACAAGCACAAGAGTTACGTACAATTTGGCCATCTCTTTTTCAACCCTTTTACCTCTCTCTCTCTCTCTCTCTCACACACACACACACACACTAAAACACACTCGAGAGCACACAGGGAGGATGTGGATGAGGTTTGTGATGAGATGGGGTATTTATAGGGTAATTTTGAGGTATGAAGAGGTGGAGAACAGTTGTGAATATTGAGAGAGTAAATGTTGGCATTGAATTTTGGTATAACAGTCTCGAGAAAAGCATTACATTTCTGATTTCTGCCAGCAGTGGGAACAGAGTTAGGTGAAGTCATAAGGAGAGACAATTTATTAGAAGAACTAAGAGAAAATGTCAACTCAGAAGGAAACAAAAAAAAAATAGGGATGATTAAATTTTTCTCCCCAAAAGTCTGAAATAATTATATGTAAACTTTTAGTGGTTTAAAAATTTGAATTTAGCACTCCTGATATTTGTTTTCATCTAATAAATAAATTCACTCATTAGTTAAAATTTATTGAATTTGTTGATATTGACAAAAAAATCAGAAAAAAATCTATATTTATCTTTATTACTGATTTATTGTAGGTCAAATAAATACTTTTATGATCAAATTACCCTTATATATCTTTACGTATTAATTTGCTTTCATCTAACAAATAAGTCACCCCATTAGTCAAAACTCATCGAATTTGCTAATATCAACAAAATAAAAATTGGATAAAAATTCATACTTCCCCCCGATTGATTTATTATTTATTGCACGTCAAATAAATTTTTTTTATGATGAAAAATTACCCTTACACATTTTTATATGTCAATGCAACAAGTCAGTAATAGGTCAATCAATGATAAATATCAACGTACTAGAGGGAAGCAAACTTAAGAATATTAAAATATAATTTTTTAAATTACAGAAAATTTGTATTTAATTATATCAAATTCAGAAAAAGAAAAGGGTAATTATCCCTATATAAAAGTTTTATCCATCAAAAAATTAGAGCAGAGCAGCATGAGTGGTCTGCATTTATTTCCATCATGGGATTGGGATACACAGAAAGTCAGCTAATTGAACCGCATGCATGCACTTCATGCAAGCTGTGTTTGCTTACACTTGTTGCAATGGTGCGAGGACATATTTAATGTACCAATTCAGTTCTTTTTCACTTTTGTTTTCAATCTGTGTACTCCAAATTCTTGGTTGTTTTCTGACTTATGTTTTATTTCTATGTGCTTCATCTATGTGTATATGTATACATATATATGTATAGGCAAAATTGTATTTTTATTCGTTTTTACATATTTTTTTTTTTATAAATTTAGTCCTGAACATCTCACATTTGGTCATTTTTTTGACAAATTTAATCCTGTGTTGATAATTGCGGTCCTAACGATCTATAGTTACAGGATAAAAAATGAGACTTAGTGCAGTATGAAGAAGACCAAAATTATCAACACAAGACTAATTAATTTACCGAAAAAGGACCAAAATATCATATATTGAGGACTAAATTCGTTAAAAAATGACAAAATATGTAATAAAGTAAATTACAGAACCAAAAATACAAACAATCTAAAATTATAGACCCAAAAATATAATTTTTCTATATATATAAATGGTGCTAGGAGTTGTAATTCATCAGCTATTTTATATATCGACGTCATCATAAAACAATAAATTATTCCCTTCATAAAAAATTCCCATGATTTAAAAATTATAATAGATGCGCATTATTTATAAAGATAAAACAAAATTAATGTGATTTTTTTAAAATTTTTAATCATGATTGATTATTATTCATCATGATTTTAATTGTGGCCGAAATATTTGAGCCACAATCAATGTTTTGGTCTTACTTATAAAAATAACGATTAATAACTATTATATAATTATGGTTAATTAATATTTATCATAACTATTTATATTTAACCATACCAATTAATTATAGCTAGCAAGTTATATGTTAAACATAATAAAATGGTCATAATTCTACTAGCTAGTGTGTTATAATATATATAATTGACCAGTGTTTTCTTTTTCCTATTTTATGTGTTAATAACTTCATATGTTATTAGGTAGGGTTATAATATATATATATATATATATATTTTTATTCAATTTGAAAATATTTCCAAAAAAATTATAATATGTGATTTACAACACCATTCAATACATTCAAATTCAAAAAATAATTTAATACATCAACAATTCAAATCAACGAATACATTTAAAAGAAATAAAAAAAATAAAAAATTACTATAAAAATAGATCATACATCCATATTTATAGAACTCAAATTTATGGTATCGTAAGACCTAATCTTACCGATCAAACAAAAGCTCATTAGTAGAAGTATTTCAAATAGGTGAGCAACAATTTTGTGTCTTCGGTCAAGGGAAATTGTTATAATTTTTGTGGTCCATGACCATTATAAGAAGGCCCAAACCCCATCAGCCCAACTTCTTCACTGGATGGCTTGGCCCACTTAGTCATGGGCCACTAGTTTTAACCCGGCCCACTATGTGTCTGACCCATTACCTGACCCTGACCCGGCTACTATACTTAATATAAAATCCTAACCCATTTCCTCGTGCGCCGCTGTGACGATTGCTTCTCCCTCTCTCTCTCTCTGGTTCTTCGCCACCTTATTCCAATGACATCAGAAATCTGTCACCGCCTCTTGGTTCTCACTTCCTCTTCCATATCTCTCATCTATAAAGCCATACATGGCTTTTGATCCCTAAGCAACCCAAACAAAAATATCCTCTCTCACTCTATAATCGATTTTAGTTCTTAGTGAACTGCTTCTGAGAAACTAACCTAAGTAGTTCTAGTGTGGGTCTTGGTGATGGAGATTCTTAGTGATTATTGTTGGGTTTTCGAGCAATCGTGTTGGGTTTTCGAGCAATCGTGAGAGTTGTCGGCCTTTGGTGGCTGAGGTCCTACTCTCCGGCTTTTTGGCTCCCTGAGCTGATCTATTGGGTTCTTTAGTGTTTTGTCATATTAATATCATTTTTACTATTGTATATTCATTCTATAATCTGTTTCTGAAATCATTGTATAAGGTTTTGAAAACCCACCATTATCTCTGTAATAGTTTTTAAAACTCAAATAAACTCTGAACAAATCTTAATATTTTAAATAAGAATGATGTGTGTTGAAATTGTAGAAAAATTAAAATTAAGCACCAAAAAACAAAAAAAAAGATCTTTTTAGCGAAGGTGTTTGCGACGGAATTTACAATGGACAATAACCACTCCCGTCGGCATAGGTGGAGTAGGAAATATTTCCGATGGGAGAAGAATCCCTTTGGAAGAATTGCGACAGGTGAGGATGCTTTGATGTTCTTGTTATAAGTTATGTCAGTTGGACAGAATATGGTATCACTGATTTTGATAGGTTTTCGCAATAACATTGAGAGGGATTATATTATATTATATCTAAACATTTTGGGACGGACGTCGAGATGAATACCCATCTCAATATTTGCTAAATATTGAGACATGTTATGCGGCAAATGTTCGTCGCAAATATCACAAATCTAGTGACTAATTTGGTACCGAGTTTGCAACGATGGTTGTTGCAAAATTTGGGAAGTGTTTGTGACATGTATGGTCGTAAGTTGGGGCAATTTTTGCAATAAGAGTCTTGATTTTCAAAGGCTGGAATATTTATATTTTTTTTATTTTGTGACGGATTGGATGTCCCCAAAGTCTGTCACAAAATGATATTTTTATTCTTTAAAAAAAATATTAATTTTATTATTTTTAAATTAAACTATGTTTTTAAATTGAATTAATAAGTTGAAATGGTATGCAATCTCATAATATTGATATTATGACTTTATTACATTATGGTATGACATAATAAACGGCGTACAGTGTAGAAATTTCAATTTTTCATGCAAGAAAAACATGAACAATATTGTTCAAGATTCCGTGATGTGGATTGGAAATGACTTAAATCTCGATGGGATTGACGAACAAGGCGACAATGTGGGGCTTCAAAACTTTTTCGGGTCGAGTGTATCCATCTTCGTTGTTCTTGTAAGTGACATCTATAATGCGTTCAAGATTCAGAATTCGGATTAGAACATCCCTCGAGTAGGAAGATGGCCTAAGGCACCCCTCATTGATATCCTTCCATGCATTTGTAGCCATTTCAAACAACTTATTCACAGCCTCTTCCTTTGTAACCCTATTTTCCTTCATGTAGCATTCGATGCCAGTTGCAATTTGGCCTCTTTCCTTCTCAACCTGAAATGCAAACAATCAAACATATTTAGAGAAAACCAATCAGTCCCAACTAGTAAAATTTTGTATGTAAAATTGCATAAGCATACCTCATAAGTAGCTATGTCATCAATGACTCGACAAATTGTTAGGCCGGCTACAAGCATCTTAGGTTTCTGTCTTAGCCATTCGAATTCTTCCCTTTTTGCAGATTCAGTTCCCAGCAACGACGTCGTTGTATGGTAACAGTAAGTGCAGGTGATGAGAGCATTGTTGAGGTACTCAGTAAATGGTGGCAAGTATCCCTCAATAAACCATTTGGCCTCAACATGGTAGCTCCTCACCAATTCTTTAAGCTGTATCACATAAATGTGGAAAACAAATTAGTCCGGAATACAATTTTAGTTCTGTAATTTATAGGGAGTGGCATTTTGGTCCTGCGCGAATTGATTTTCGTCATTTAGCCTTGCAACTTTAAAATATTGAACAATTTTTCCGTTAAGGCTTTTAGAAGTCATACAGCTTCTTTTGCATAGTATACGGCGTAGGATCTTCCTTCTTGTGCTAATTCTTCTTCAAAATGTTCATAGAGCTCCAAAAGGGCTCTGTAGAATGGTTTTATGTAATTCGGGAGTCGATCAATCTCGCTTATATCCCACCTAAATTAACAAAAACAAGGAAGCAAATTATTTATAAGTAACTTATAAATAATATAGATGTATAGATGTATATAAATTAATTTCATACTTTATTCAGTCTCTTTTTATACCTCTCAAAAGCCTCTGTGAAAGCATTCAGTTCTTCGATCGTACCATAAGCATCATAGGTATCATCAATTATGGAAGTCATAACAATAGTTTTAGTAAGCATAATTCGAGCTCGAGAATATTGAGGTTCATGGTAGACTCCCATAGCCCAAAAGAAGCACTCAACCGCTCTATCTCTAGCGTACGGAAGCTTAGCCACGAGGTCCAATTCTTTCCACCACCTGCATATACCGTTGGGTTTGAACATGTCCTTAGCTAGGCGCAACAATTATGTACGCGTACATATGTGCACGACGCATACATATATATCTTAATTACCAACATTACCTTGAGATTTCATGAAGCTCTTCTTTGTGAAGCATCTGCAGTAAATTGTAATCCAATTTGGCAAACCTAAGAAGGGTTTCATTTTTTGATTCGTGTTCTTCATAGCTGGAGATGAAATTACGTGCTTCGATTCTTGGATTGCCCGAATGCAAAGGTTGCACTAGAGCATGCACAACTTGTTGTCTAAGGGGTGAGCCAAGATTTGGTGCCATGGACTTGAGATTGGCTGTTGCAAAAGCAAGACCTTCTTCAAGGATGTCTTCCCCATGTATCCTCAGGTGTGCTGCTTCATACAAGCTCAGCAAACCCCTTGCATCACTCTTAAGGGCCTCTTGGAATTTTCCATTATCATCCTTGAATTTGCTCAAAATCTCTGAATTTTTAAAAAATAAAATCGTCTGTGATTCGGAAACTTACTGAATGCAGGTCAAATAATTTTATTTAATATAGAGAAAATTAATAGAAGGATCATGTCCAATTTGTACCGGAAGATATACGATGTCCGTGCTGCCTGAATAATCGAAAATGAAGTGAAACAGTGTACAAATCATAGGCTTCATCCTCATAATTCGTATTGAGACTGAAGAAACGTTCCAACTTGTCTTCGATCTCGCTTTCAAAGTGGTAAGAAATTCCCAGACGCTCAATTGTGTCAATCAGATTCATGGACTCCACCATTTCACTGCCTGCAGCCGTCAGCATACTCCTCACTTCATTCTTCAACACTTCGATAGCTTTTGAATATTCTTCTTTCACCTGTTGACAATCGGAAACATTTTGTTAACATTGTACGAGACGGTACGTGGTCGTTCCAAAATTGTCACATTATGTTTCCACCAGAGATTCTAATCTAGACCGAGTTTAGTCGAACTTGAATTAATTATATTGCAAATTCAATATACTTGTTGTGTGATTGATGTATAGTTTAGGAAACATAACCAATTACATGATTGCTACGTTTGGATCAGAATATTCCATCCGTATACGAACTATTTCCCATGTCGGCTACTTAAAGCTCAGATTAAGTTTAAATGAATTTGTGCTAATTATATAGTAAGTATGTATTTATCGTCTGATTGATGTATAATTTCGAAAAAAACGATCAGTAACACTTTCAACGTGATTGGCTTGGTGAGGTTCATTAATGGAGAGCAAAGGAAATTATATTAATTCTTGAGATTGTTATAGTAATAAAATAAAGGCTTAAATAATTTTTTAATTCTATAATTTTGGCACTTCGACATTTTTATTCCTTATTTTTCTAAAATTGCAAAAGAGTCTTGTAACTTTTTGCCATTTCGCAATTTTGGTCCTTTTTGTGCCCGCGCCACGTCATGTGTTTTTCAAATTTATTGTTCATATTGGCAAAAGTGAACTGATCAAAACAAAAGCCCCAATTCAAAAGAATGAGACATGAGATGCACATAATTTATTCTAGCGACATTTGCATAATCCAGCACTGGAAGGATCACAAAACTATTTGGCAATCTTAGAAAGATAAATGATAAAAATTCTAAAGTTTAAAAATTCTAAAGTTTAAAAATTATGGGACCAAAAAATATATTTAAGCCCAAAATAAATAAATATAATAGTAATCAATATCCTCATTTATGGACGTACTTAGCCTAATTTAGAGTGAAGCACATAACTCTTTTCAATTAAATCCTGATTTCATCTTCTTAATTGCTTTACCTCTAACCAAAACTAGCTACCATGCACGTATAAATATGCAGGAAATAGGAACAAAAAACACAAAGAGACAAAAAAGGACCTGAGTGTCCGAAGTGTATTTGATGAATTGATCGCCCCATAAGCTGGGAGAGAAGTTGGCAACTGGTCGGACAATTTCATCGTTGCAGTTTACATTAACTTCGACAACTGATGCAGCCATTTCACACTCTCTGTAAATTCCGAGGGACGTACACAGAGATATTAGTGTAGTGAAGAAGTGTTGGTGCTCATAAGCCAAATGGAGTACCTCTATTTATAGTGAAGAGGTGACTAAGAATGTCACTTCTGTCGTCTTCATGTGCTCTGATTTTTTGACTAAGACATTTATTTGACTGATACATGAGGAATTAAACAAAATCTCAATCTCCAAATGATACGTCTCTTTCTAAAAATTCTATCTGGTTCGAGCGAATCTCAACCAATTATATGACAAGTATAATATACTTATCAGTCAAATAAAGTGTGGTACACTTGTTCTGTGATTAGTTTTGATTTGGCCAAACTTGATTCGGGTAAAAAATTTTCATCTGCTCAGGTAACTGAGTAATTAGATGGGGTTTTAACTGGGATAAATTATAAATCAACACTTGTAGTTTCTATAATTATAAGTACATGCTTATTAGATCAAAAATTACATATAATTATTTTTTTAAGGTTTGTTCCGTCTTATAATTAAATTACCATCCTTTTTTTTTTCTCGTACCTGACACAATCCTCTTTTTGTCGTTTTCTGTCTACATAAATGTGGTCCAGGTGGGACCGCCGCGGAGTATGTAGGCTGCTGTGGACTCTTCTTATTCTTTATAAAATACATGAAAATGAGTATGAGCATGGAAGGTGCTAGAAGGCACAGGCTTCATTAGTTTGTCCTTATAATTATACTCTACTCTTATCGTATTTCGTATAATTATACATAAAATTTTTTGACGTTTATTTGTATAATAGATTCATTCGTTAATCAATTTTCACATAATATTTTATATCAGCAAAAGAAAATAAATGAAAATTTATATTTACCCTCAATTGATTTACTATTGAACTGTTATATGTCAGACAGACCTTATGGTTAAACTACTTTCATATATTCTCAAACATTAATGCATGTGAGGAGGTAAATTTCCATCTTTATAAGAATAATTTGGTCAAGAAAAAAAATCGTTTGACCTATAATAAGTATGTAAGTCAATCGATAGTAAATATAATTTTTCGTTCAATTTTTTTTATGGATGTTCGCAAATAATATGTTTAATTATCCCAAATTTTTACTTCTAGATGGGCGTGAAGTGATTTGCTTTGAAAATGGGCATGAAATTAAGGTTGATCTTTGAAATTAAGGTTTATGAGAATTTGAGCATACATTGAATTGATTTGAATGACAGCAGAAGTTAGATTTATTTATTTATTTATTTTGGTACAAAAGCACTTCATGAATTAAGATAAAAGTAAGATTGATTTGAATGTTTGATGGAGTTTGGAAATACTTTTCAAATTCGACATAGTTAGGATTTAGGATTAATTACACTTAACCTCCTCTAAAAATATAAAATTATATTTTCTCTTAAAAAAATTTAAAAATTGTATTTACGCTCCTTTAAAGATTCACTATTTACATCTGACGCCCTTTAGGATAAAAAATACTGACATTAAGAAACAAAATTGAATAAATCTACACCCCTCATTTGACATTTTTATGAATAATTTTGTACTTATGAATGAAAAAATATAATAATGTTAAACTCTCTCCATATATATAAATTATATTTGTCGCTTTATAAGTACAAAAATATACATGGGAATGTTAAATGAGGGACAAAATTAAGAATTATATAATTTTTTTTTTTTGCTTATATTAACATTTTTCATCCAAACTCTAACGCAAAGGGATCAGAAGTAAACCCAGAATTTTTGCAGGGAGCGTAAGTATAATATCAAAACTTTTCTGGAAAAAGATATAATTTAATATTTTTAGAGGAGGTCATTGTAATTAACCCTTAGAACTTAATTTGTTATGCATTATGCATATCTAATTAGAAGATGTTAGTTTCTAATGTGTGAGTTTACAAAATTTTGAGTATGTCTTGTAAAAATGTTTGCAAATTTGAAAGATATCTTAAAGTATTTGGTAGAGTTTTATAAGTTTTTTTTTCTTTTTTAACAAAAGTTATTTCTTTTTTAATCCCTTTAGAAATAAGAATTGACATTTTTTCCCCAAAAAAACTAAAAGTTATACTTACCTCCTTTTTTAAAATATTTTATTCATTAAATTTTTAAACGAAAAATACTGATATTAGTAAAAAGTTTCAATAAACTTTCAATTTTAGAAGATCTTCATATTTCGTTGTCCAAATTCCCCGTAATAATATTTTGAAACTTATTGCAGAAGCGTAAAATTAAAATAAAATGAGCTTCAAATACTTCAAGACTACAAATATAAAAAGAGCTTGATAAATAAATGAAATCAGAATTAGAAAAGGTTTCGACACAGATTGATTTTAGCAATTCAAAAATCTCTTTAAATTTTTTTTTTCAAGAAGCAATTTTTGTAAAGGTAAAATAAAATTTTTTCAAACTAAAAAATTAAAGCTCAGGGGGGTTTTCGAAAGATTTAATACTTTAGTGGATAATTGATGTGGGGTGAATACTTTCAAGGATAATAACTGTATTTAACCCTAAAAAATTCCGAACAATTTTTCGGATGTTTCCATTTATGTTTCCGAGGGTCGCCTTGACGGACTAGATTACCATAAAGGTGGCAGGAAATCCGTTTGAATTGCTCACTTCTGTTTCGTGGTTGTTAGTTTGTATGGTGTTAGGACTGTCCTTTTCATGGTTAACGACTGTCAGAAAATTCATCGCAATCAACGGCTATTTCAAGGACAAATTTTCAGAGTTTGTCGAAAATTTGATCAGCAAAAACTAACCTAATTTTTTAGATAACTAGATTTATTAACTAAATTTGTTTAAAACTTCAAAGCAAGTAAGATCGTGTTAATTAGTGTGATTATATCTAATGGTCGGATTAAAGTTAGATGGTTCAATTGACTGGTGGCGAGTAACAATAGATAATTACAGTAACGTACTTAATTAAAAGTTTGAACGTTGAATTAGCATATACATTTTTCTTAAACAATAATAAATAAAATACCTAGTTTTTTTTTTCTAATGACATTCAGGTGTATTGTGCAGATGATACTTATTTATCATTAATTATTAAAACAAATATATTATTGATCGATATATGGGAATTTTTTTCTCGATATGTTTAGGGTCCGGATCAGAATTACAGTGTTAATAGTGTATTTTATACATTAAGAAAACAACTATATTAGTAAAAATGTGGTTACCTACTACAAATTTATGGTATTCAGTATGAACAATTAGGTGGATTAATTTACTTAGATGTATATTATTATTTATAATATTTTTGGAAAAAAACAAATTAATATTTTTCTGCAACTGAAGCCAACACATTAACTATAGGTAAAAGTTACGACAAATATTTTGATTATAGGTAAAAAAATCATACTGAAAATTAACAACGGTTAAAACTTAGATGCGCATTTCAAGTTTTTATTGACCATGGTGGATAGAATCAATTTACGATGATTTTCAAGTCTTAGTGATTATACTGTTGGGAATAATCAATTTTTTTTACAGTGCGTGGTATCTATTTCAGTGAGGTGGTGCTAGGTGCTTTCTTTCGCTGCCTTTGAGTGAGTAATCTATGGATGCAGTAGTTCGTTGCGTTCAAAAATAAAATAAAATAAAATTTAGGGGGCGTGTGTGTAAATTATTATAACCACAATTTCAATAGATATAACTGTAATTTAATAAAAAGCATAAAGTGTTAGGTGTATCTCGACTTAACCTAAGAGGTGTCAACGTAATTTACCTAATTAGTATAAAGAGAGTACTATTTTTACTCCATAGTTTAATTCTTCTGGCTTCGGCGCTGACCAATCCAGATACGTGAAATTAAAATCCATTTCGTATATTTTTCAACTTGAACCATTTGATATTTGACTACATAAGTAGAACTGAACTAAAATTGAATTTTAATATTTTGCCCATATTTTACTCTTTCAAATCGTATTAAGCGAGTCGAAACTTATAAAAAAACACAGACATAGCACTTAAATTGTTAGGCAAATGAACTTGAGTCTAACAAGTAAAAAATGGACTCTCCAATTTTTCTCTTTTCTCTCACACACACTAGCACACCTCACAAAACACACACTAATGGAACACCCATGGACGAGGTGGCTGGTGATGACGAGGAGTGTCCGGCTGATGATAGGACTGTTGAGGATGGTGGAAGCCGGCGGCTGGTAGACGCCGGCAGCATTTTTCCAGCGAAAAAACTGAATTCTCTGGAAGGTGAAGGGTCACATTCAAAACAGCCGGCCTTTGATGGTTTTTCGACAGTAGATGGCCGGAACAGTCTCACAGAGGATGGAGGAGAAGGTTTAACCATGAAAGACAGCAGTTTGGGGCCTGATCGAACTAAAAATTCAGATCTGCCATTTTTAGGGTTTGTGGCAGTCGAAGGGTCGCACGGTGAAAAGATAGTGCAAACCAGCGATTTTTCCGACCAAGGATGGCTGCTCTAGCTTCGTTAGAGGTGGAGGAATTGTTTCCATGGAGAAAGCAGCAATCTTGGCATTGAAAGAAAGGAGTTCAAATTTGGGGTTTCATGGTGGCGCACCTCTAAACGCCGTCAATGGTGGCCGTGACAACAATCCATCGCCGGCAGAATTTGATATCGATGAATTTCTACAGCTAGCCAACAGGGTCGTGGATGGAGACGAAGGAGCCATGGCTACGCTCAATAATCTTAAAATTCGATGGGAAGAAAAGTTTGGCCATAGGGTTTCACAACGCTAGTGGCGGCACCGGTGGCTGGAGGACTTCAGAAACCTTGGAGAAATATATTACCAGCGCCAAAGATTAGTCTGGCCGGAATACTAACGGGGGAGATGACAAAAACTGCCTTTCCACCGACGGTTTCTGCAAAAAATGCGACTGCTTCATTACTTGAATTTTCCGGCGAGTTTGGTGGACGAAACGTGACGGAGATAATGGGCAGACGGGCATACGACGGTTCTGATGGTTTTTTGACCGTTCTGTCGCCGAACGGAGGCTCGGACGTGGTGCAGTGTGGAGATGACGTGACGCGAGTACTTAGGGAAGACGATGATAACGTGACAGGTTACCTAGATGTTGACTTGGATGTTGATTCACCTGCTGATGTCAGTACTGATGTAGCTGCCTCTGATGACTTCATTGCTGACATCAGTGCTAACACCACTGCATCCCCTACAGTGGCTGCTAATGTCATCAACGAGAAATTGAAAAAAATGCTTGTTGCTGCACAAATGGGTTCCATTCATACGGGATTGTTTGTGGGGAATATTCCACTCCATGCATATCCGGATACGACAGATAAAATTGCTCAAGCGTTCAATAACTCGACTCGCAAGATGCTATCATATGTTGCTCCCACTGTGCAAAATGGGGAAGTGATTGTGAGGCTGGCACTAGATATTATTTGCACGGGGTCTAAACAATGGAGGACTACGGCAGTTGGATATTT
Organism: Sesamum indicum; assembly: GCF_000512975.1. Taxonomy (NCBI): domain Eukaryota; kingdom Viridiplantae; phylum Streptophyta; class Magnoliopsida; order Lamiales; family Pedaliaceae; genus Sesamum; species Sesamum indicum. The sequence continues at coordinate 17,284,695 of NC_026147.1, forward strand.
CCTTGGAAAACGACTGTATTTCCACCATATGAGGGAATTTGCACTGTCAATCTGTCCGGATTTAACTGAGGTCACTGCCACTGCTAATAGTTTCTTTTTCTTTTAGTTCAGATCAATCATTTCTATGGAGGATGTTATTGAAGGGGAGCCATGGCTATTCCAAGGCCAGCCGATAGTATTACAAAAATGAGAACCGGGCATGGCAATGAGAAAATTGAAGCATACATAAGTTCCTGTATGGATAAAACTACAGCAACTACCGATGGAATTATGGACGGAGGAGGGTCTAAGCATAGTGGCCAGTGGTGTCAGCAAACCCTTATACCCGGACGCAATTATGAGGGCATGTATGAGACTGAACTTTGCTCGTGTATGTGTCATGCTGGATGTGACGTCCAAATTATCGAAGCACATAATTATTATGACACCAGATGAAGATGGGGGAGAATCGCCATGCAAAATTGATGTTGAGTATGAATGGCTACCCCCGATGTGTACTAGCTGTATGACTTTGAAGCATGCAGGCAAGGAGTGTGCCCTTAACAAAGTCGCTAAACCGATCAAGACACCATTTGCAATATACGTCCCCAAAGTAAGGGCACCGAGAGCACAGACGGTGTCTAAAAATGATAAGGAGACGGCGCCGAACCGAGACAAAGAATTGATGATGATTTACAATTTATTTGATGATTTACAATTAATTGATGATGCAGAAGGTTCATCATGGGGTCCTAAGCCATGCAGCCCCACTGAATGGGATCCATGTTGAATTTGGCATTGTGGAATGTTCGAGGCCTGAACAAAAGAGACCACCAGCTGGCAGTCAAAGATATTATTGAGGTGGGACCCCAGTTTATTCATTATCATATTACTCTCGAGCACAACATGAATCTGTTGCTATAACTGTTGTGTATGGTGCTACTGAGATAGCAGACAAGAGGGAATTATGGGGTTCTCTAGAAACCCTGGCTCTACAGTATGCTGATATCTCGTGGTTGGTTGGAGGCGACTTCAACACAATTAGGGACATGAGTTCAATAGATGTATTTAGAATGCCCTCTGCTACCATTACCCATGCAGGGGGAATGGTGTATTTGCCACAACAAGAGCATGGGATCCTGCAACCTATAGAAAAGGCTTGATCGGAAGCTTACTAATGATACCTAGACGGTTCGATTCCCAACAGCTTACTATTCTTACCTCACCCCTCGTACGTCGGACCATTCTCCTATGGTGATACATGGGGATAGGCAGCAACAGTTCTGAGGTATGTTTCGCTTTGATAATTACCTCACTCTCTCACCGGACTTTATTCCTGCAGTGCAGAACATTTGGCAGCATGCGATCGTTGGCACCGCTATGTTCTCTATTACTCGAAAACTTAAAGCGCTCAAGTCTATTTTTCGGGAACAATGGAGGAAAAAATGGGACTTATCACAAAATGTTGAATTGGCTAAAGGGTTCCTAGAGAAGGCACAAATGTTGGTTAGTGCCAGCAGACAGGACGAGCTCTACCTTTCGTTGGAACATTGGTGCAAGGTAGTGCTTGCCAAAGCGGCAAAACTTGAGCAGATCATGTTACAACAGCGGGCTAAGATCCAATGGATGAAGAGAGGTGATCAGTGCTCTCGAGTGTTTTTTCAAAAAATTGCTCAGAAGCGAGCGAATAAACGGATCCTACAAATTAATGATGCCCAGGGAATCCTTCACACGACACCAGAAGAGGCTATACAGAAATTTGTCTCCTAATATCAATCTTTGCCAAGAGGGGAAAGGCGACAGCAGGTGATGGATCTCCGATATCTTAGACCATGGGCACGGCATAATTTAATGGAGAAAGAGGTTGCTTTTTTCACTGCCCCTTTCTCAGGAGAGGATGTCAAAAATGCAATATTTGATATCGCTAAGGATAAGGCACCAGGACCGAATCGGTATTTCTCAGGCTTCTATAAAGCCGCTTGGCCTGTGGTTGGCGAGGAAGTTTCCAAAGCAGTTCTGGATTTTTTTATGACAGGGAGAATTCTTAAACAAATCAATAGCACAATTTTGGCGCTCATACCCAAGGTACACTCTCCCATGTCTGTTGCTGACTATCGACCAATTTCATGTTGTAATGTACTTTATAAGATTATTAGAAAACTCATTGTCAAAAGGTTGAGTGCGGTTTTGGACAAGATTATAAACCCCAGTTAGGCTGCATTTGTCCCCGGGTGGAGCATACGGGACAATATTCTATTAGCAGAGGAGCTATTCAGTGAATACAAACAAGCCCGACGGCCACCTAGGTGTGCATTAAAGGTTGATATTCGGAAGGCGTACGACACTGTAGAATGAAACTTCCTATTATCTGTACTACAGTTATTTGGGTTCCCGGATATGTTCAATAAATGGGTTGAGGAGTGTGTCACAACACCCTCATTTTTGGTTGGGATGAATGGCAAACCACATGGTTTCTTTCTTGGGGCACGAGGACTGAGACAAGGTGATCCCCTCTCTCCATATCTCTTTGTGCTAGTAATGGAGGTGTTGCATATGGGGTTTCTGCAACTGATAGAGCAGGATATGAATTTTACATTCTATTGGAAATGTGAGGCATCCAAAGTCTTCCAGTTGGGATTTGCTGACGACCAGTTGTTGTTTTGTCGGGCTAACACAGAATCAATTAGGGCCCTGAAAGATGGACTAGATCGATTTGCTTTGTGGTTCGCACTTAGACTAAATGCAGAGAAGAGCCACCTCATTATATCGAAATCTGCACAGAATGTGAAAGAACAATTGTTAGTAGTGTTGGGATTCCTGGAGGGTCATCTCCCGATGAGGTACCTGGGGCTTCCTTTGATCTCCTCTAGACTATCTATCTCTGACTGCCAACCATTATTAACTAAAATTGATGCATGTTTTAATGGTTGGGAGGGTCTGACATTATCGTACGCGTGTAGACTGTAGATGATTAAAATTGTTCTTATATCTCTGGGTGTTTATTGGGCGTCGACATTCTTATTACCAAAAGGGATTATCAGAGATATTGAAAAGTAGTTACAGAATTTTCTATAGAAAGGTACTGAAAATAGTGGCTACCCAAAGGTAGCGTGGAAAGAGATTTGTAAACCAAAGGAGGAGGGGGGTCTCGGAATTCGAGACATTGGTATGCTCAATCGTGCACTTATGTGTAAAAACCTATGCAAGGTCATCGATGTGACTGGACTTCTATTTGGGTGGAATGGCTGCTTCATGGGCGCTTACGAGACAATTTCATTTAGACTGTCTCGGAGCACCGGGGACCGTGGGGGTGGAAAAAATTATTGCGGTTGCGGACTTGGATAAGACCAGTGGTGGATTATCAAGTTGGAGATGGGAGGAGTTTCTATTTATGGAAGGACCCGTGGCACCACCTCTGTCCCCTTATCCATAGATTCCCGAGAGGGTCTGCTTGTTTGGACCTACACGAGTCTACCATGTTGGACGCGGTAGTACATGAGGGACAATGGAACTGGCCCCTGATTACGGATAGGGAGTCCCTGGAGATTACCCGCATACTACCCTAGATCTATAGGGGAGATGATCGTATTCAGTGGAAGTTTTCGACTGGAAGTCCCACCACCCACGAGCTTTATCGGATTTTTAGTGCACCTGGATCGAAAGTAGACTGAAATTCGCTACTTTCGGGATCTTTGATGATTCCTAAACATATGTTCATTTAATGGCTTGCTATCTTGGGCAAGCTTGCCAGAACGGACAAACCATGGTTATCTCATCTTGGGAACTGCGTGCTTTGTAATGATGACCACCTCTTCTTCCAGTGCAGATTTAGTAGACGATGTCTTAACTCTGTTCGGCGTATTATTTGATTTCAGTGGCCTAATAGGGGTTGGGCAAGAGATATTGAGTGAAAAGCAAGGAAGTGGAGAGAAAAACACATTATCAATATTGCATACCGTGCTTTACTTGGTGCGTGTGTGTACCACATTTGGAGGAAGCAGAATTTGAGACGATTTCAGCACGAGGAGAAGCCTCCTAATACTGTAGCTAACTTGATTGTTGATGATATTAGACAGCGTATTCTTAGCGTTGAGTTAGCTAGCTCGATCAGTACATATGCATTATACCGACTGTGGCCCATCCCTTGGCCTGACGAGGATACCGCCTGAATTGGAGCATTGTTGTACTATATCTTTTACTTATGAATAAAAATTACATTTACCCAGAAAGAAAAAAAAAAAAAAAAAGAACTTGAGTCTAATCTTCTTCAATGGGAAAAATTGCAATTTATATCCCTCTGCGATTTTGTTCCCGGCCCCTTAGTTTTGTACTCACCATATTGCATTCCATAGCTTCACAAAAAAATTACAATTCCAGTCTCAAATTTTAACTCCATTCAATTTATGGCAGAATCAGCACGGGCACGGCACGAGCTCATTAAGTTTAAGGCAATTGAAGTTGTCTCAGTCAGAAATTTAATAGCATTAAGACTTAGGACTGATACTGCGAGCTTGCAAGGATTGTGGGATGTAACGTGGTGCGTTCGAAATCAATTTTCATACAATGCAATTTTTACTGAATTTTTCTGAGTTAATGAACACGATTTTATTACAAATGGAACAAATATATCAATGTTTTTCGTGCCTAATTCATTTAAATGGATTTAAATCCATTTCTCAATAAATTGAATTGAATTGGAGATGGGGAATGTACCATTTTAACATAAAAACCTATGTATGCATGCCTTAAGGAAAATGTATTTAGGTCAAAGTGCTCTTAGGTATTATCTCGACCTGTAAAAATATAGTTAGAATAGCAATTGATCTCATATGATATTAAAAATGAGCAAATTATTCCCCTATAAAAAAATATAACAATTTATTCCCCTATAGTTTTTAAAATGAAGCAATTTACTTTACTATCTGAAGAGGTAAATTGCTTCATTTTAAAAACCATATAGAGATAAATTGTTGTATTTTAGAAAAATACAGAGAAATGAATTGCTATTTTTTTTTATAAAAAAATAATTTACTCATTTACAAAATTACGGATGATAGCTTGCAATTTTTCCTAAAACTGTACATTAGTAATTGTAACATCGAGTCGTGACTATTCAACGTGTCAGATATTGTGACTATTCAACATCGTGGGAATGTGGGATTCACAAATTAATATGTACCACATTCAACTTTTTGTTGTGACTATGGTCAATTTATTAATTTTCTTCAAATATTTACTGTTGGTTACCAAAATTTTCCTCAATTCTCCATTTTGTTGTCTAGTGCAAAATTTTCCTCATTCATGCATCAAAATATTGCAAAAATCAAGTAGCAGATTTTTGTCTTGGCTGCGATGGCTTAAATATATTATTGGTATAGTAATTTTGATATTTTGATATTTTTATTTTTATTTTTTTAGACATAAAAAAATAATTTTACAATTTTTTGACATTTCGCAATTATGGTTTTCACGGTGTCGGATATTGCAAAAGCCGTCGGAATAAATCATGTGTGTCTCACGTGGTTCATTTAAATTGGGGTTTTATTATGAGTGGTTCAGTTTTGCCAACATGGATTAAATAACACGGCCCATGATTTTTTGGGGCAATATTTGCAAAATCTGCACCGGAAGGATTAAGATTGCGAAATGTCAAAAAGTACAGGACTCTTTTGCAACCCCTCGAAAGACTATAGATAAAAAATACAAAAATTGTAAGGGGCATATAATTTATTTCGAAAACTTTTGCAAAATCCGGCACTGGAAGGATAAAAATTGCAAAATATAAAAAAAATATAGAACTATTTTGCAATTCAAAAAAAATAAAAAACATAAATGTCTAAATATCAAAATTACAAAATTTAAAGTATATTTAAGCCTTAGTACGTAGACTACGGTACCAACAGTACTAAGAAATTTCACGTAGTAATGTATTTCAAACTATTTGTAGAGCTCCTTAAATAGCACTACAAAAGCAAGAAGAAAAAGAAACTAATTGCCTAACTAACTTGACACGTCAGACTATGACCTACTAATAGAAACGTGAAAAAAAAAATTGGATTTTTACAAGCGAGGCAAAAAAGAATAGAGGCAGGCAGTGGTTATGGCGGAGGCAGATCATCCCTCAACATCCCCCCTCAAGATTGACTTGGGGAAATGTAAACCAAGCCCAGCTTGGAGAAAGAAGAGGCGATAGCCCGACCAACAAGCAATTTTGTAAACACATTTGCAAGCAGTTGCTTACCATAAATGTGGGAAGAGGGGACAAACCATTCTTGTATTGTCCCGAACCAAGTGACAATCAATTTCCAAGTATTTGGTGTGCTCATGAAAGATGGGATTGGCAACAATGTGGACCGCAGCCTGATTGTCATAGTATAGTTGAATAGGAATTAGAATGGAGACCTGAGGATCCTCTAACAAGAATGAGATCTATTGCGATTCATAAACAATACTGCCCAAACTTCTATACGCGGCCTTTGCTGTAGAGCATGCAATAGTAGGTTGTTTCTTGGTCTTCTAAGCAATCAAAACCTTCCCCAAGAAAATGCAATAGCCAATCAAGGATTTTCTTGAGGCAACACAACTGGCCCAACCAACATCATAGTATACAGTAAGCGTGAACAGGTTAGATGATGGAAAGAAAAGAGCCCTTGTCAGGGCAGCCTCTCAAGTATCGTACTAGATGTAGTGTTGCGTCCATATGAATCTGACAAGGTCTATGTACAAATTGACTTAATGTTGTGCTCCATAAGAAATATCTGGGCGAGTAAAACTCAATCGTCTATATGGTTCAGGATCAGCTAAACTGGGAGTAGCAGTGGAACTTAGCTTCATTCCCAAAGGAAGAGGAGTAAGGGTAGGTCTAGAAGATAAGAGATCAGTATCCTCTATAATATCCCCATATATATTTATGTTGTGTAACAGAAGTCCTAATTGTAGACCTTGCTATTCCTAAATCGAGGAAAATATTTGGCATGTCTAAGGTCTTTGATGGTAAATGTCGAATCTAGATACTGCTTAATTCCAACAATCTAAGACTTTGATGGGCTAGTGAGCAACACATCATCCACATATACCAACAAAACAAGCAAACCATTTGTAGCCTTCTTGATAAACAAACAATGATCGTGTGGTGACTAGGAAAAGCCATAAAGGA
>NC_026147.1:17291839-17350558 GCF_000512975.1 Sesamum indicum
CTACACATTCCATAGCAACCTCCTCTGTGCTGGAGGATTATACTCAACATATATCTTAATTTTCCTACAGTGCATATGCTTCAAAGTCTGGTCTAATATATCTTCTTCACTAAACATTAACTTAAAGCCACCAATCATAATAATGTAGTACGTTATTCCCTCCCCAAATATTCCACATTTTTCAAAAACTAAGTCCAAATTAAGCTTGTTCATGTGAGTAGCATTAACATAATCAAACTTTTAACATTTCCATCAATGTATTTAGCTACAGGCAAATTTCTAGCCTTACCACTATAGAACAATGAAACAGTAATACTCTAACTTAATTTTAGGGTTTTTAAAGAAATGAAACAAAAAACAAAAAAAAATTATAAAGAATAATAAGAACACCACATACAACAATAGAATACTCAATAAATATACTCTATTACCCCACATGTAGGGTACATAAATAGTGCAACAATACGACCAAAAAGTTAAGGTTCTAACATGGGAGGACAAGCAAAGCATTAAACAAAACAAAAAACAACATGCTTCATTCTCCATTAATATAAAATAAAATTAAAGACAAAACTAACACATAAAAAGAGGATGTTTGGGTCACAAACAACAAGCCAAATAGAGTTGACTTCAAAAGCCAAAAAAAACAAAGAGCTTTTAGGTTAGGGACTTTGCTTATGATATGCGAGTGGGGGCATGTTAATTAATATGCCTATCACTACGAATCATCACCATCTTCAGCTAACGCTATTCCCTTCAAGTGCTGATTTCAAGTTTGTGAAGCAAAATTTCTCTTTTTCAAAACTTTACAGTAGAATTTGCAAATTAGGAATTTTGTTTTAGGGTTTTTGGATGAAGTCTGAAGTGAAGAGACGATTAGATGCAATTTTCCCCCCAAAACCCGCTGAGTTGGCATGCTAGTTGAAGTGGCAAGGTGACGTATTTAGTTTTTACGCATCACCTTGCCACTTCACCCTTGTTTAGAAATAAGATGCCACGTAGACATATTTGGCCGGAAAAATTAAAAACCCACAATTCTTTGGGGTCACGTGATGGGGGCATGGAGGATTCCGGTGACATTAGGGAAAATTGGATGTAAATTATCATTTTTTTTCAAATTAATGTACATAACTGTTATTTTGGAATATATCAGGACTAAAAGTGCCACAATCGCTAAGATAGTGGACCAAATTGCATTTTGTCTTAAACATTAATTGATTCTGCTCTAAGAGTTCAAGTATTTAGATGATGTGATCAAACTAATTGTGTAATGGTAAGAACTAGTAAATATCCCTAATTAGCGTCACTAAAATTAGTAAGTAAAATGAGTTTTATTATAGTTAATTATCACAGTTAAAAATAAAAAAATCATGACGAATACTAATTAATTACAGTTAGAAAAACTATCGCGCAATGTTTTTACAAATGAGGGGAAACATTGACTACAACTAAAAATTGTGGCAAAACGTGTATATTGACCGTAGGTAAAACCATCGCAAATGTTAGTCAACAGATTAAAGGCATTTTTTATCCTCTAACTATAACTCATTCCCATTTTAATATTTTATTCTTTAGAATTTGAAACAGGTCATGTAACTTTTTAATTTTTTCAATTTTAGGACACAAATTGCCGGATTTTGTCCAAAGGTGCCGGAAAATGCCATTGAATTAGACAAGACGTGGCAATTGCATGATTTTAATTTTTTTAAAAATATATATATATATGATGGAGCATTAGCGACCACATGGCATTAAGTAATATTATTTACTATTATATTAAATTAATGGACATTGCCCCCCAAAGATTGCTACATTTTCTTTCATAGAGATGTTTTTTCATGTTTCTTAATCTTATTTTTGTCTAATTATATAGTCCATATATTTGTCCTAGTTAGTATCTTTTCTTAATTATCTAGCTTATATATTTTCTTAGATAGTGTTTAGATTTGTAACTAATTTTATTTAATTAGTTACTAATTGTAATTAAAACTCTTTATTATAATTTATTTTATTAGAATTCTATCTCAATTCAATAATGTAAGTAATTAACAATTATTATTGTTATAAAAATTGAGTACAGAATTATTTATTTATACACATAAATTTATAATTCTATTATTATATAAAGAAATATAATTGACATCATAAAAAATTGAACATAAAATATGAAATAATTCACATTTTTATAATATAGAAGATATAGATATATATACGTATCCTATACTCAGTCTTGCAATCTCCATATCAAACAAAATCATGACTAATACTCAATTTACTACTGTCCTAAGATCATTTGCTTCGTGTCAGGGCAAGCTTCAACAACACACACTGAATATTTTCGGATAAATTACATTACCAGTCCTTGAAATTAGCTCTAATGCACAAATATCTCATATCTTTCCCAAAATTATGGATATACCCTTCTAAGGAGGTGTCAATATAATTCATCTAAGGGAGTCTAAGAGAGTGTCGATATGAATTTATATTACAATTTCAATAAATGTATTTGTAATTTTCCAGTGAATAGGGAGTATTTATCTAATTAAATTTAAATTGAAGGGGGTTTGTTGTAATTTAACCAAAATTTTAATCAATCAACGCTCGTTTACTTTTGTAGTTTGGATAAATAGTTGACTGGATTTGAATGGATTTGTTATAGGATTTGATAAATTAATAAAAATAATAAGTTGTTTACTTGATTAGATTAAGTGATAGATGCAAAAGTTTTAATAGTAAGAAAGTTAGGAAAAGGTCCGCTTCTACCTGAATTTCTTAATCAAAACCACATATGGTCTGATTTCATATCAAGCCCAACCAAGGCTTGTCCCGGGCTTGTAGGATTCGAATTGAGCCGATATCATGAAAATAAATAGTTTACATAATTGGATAAATGACACAATTTAGACTTATACATAAATGTAAACAGGCCCTCAGTGAACATAGATCAATCCGATGTCCTCAGACATCGGCGATAATATTCCAATATGACCTGTAATATTGGTGATATCATCCGTATCTATCGGATATTACCAATGATACATTACATATATACTCATAAATTAATAAGCATCAGTAGATATTACTTGATCAACAACGGCCAATCCGAATAAGTACAAGCTATTATCAACAGATATCAACCGATACTTTGAACCATAGCTTTTTTATGTAAAACGAGACGTCTTCCTTTGCCAAGTGAATAAAGTATATCGGATGATCTAAATATGCAAAGACTTTCATGAATCGACTGTAAGAGGAACTGATCCTGTCATCGGCATCAATGTAAAACCAAAAAGCACTTTACAACATTTTACGCATTCGCAACGATCATCTTACAAATTTGATGATCAAGTAAACGAAATGTACGATATGCCTGCATTACATAGGTAAAGAATAAACGAGTAAAAACTTCCGGGACAAACTTCAAAGGGAACTAATCACCCAACGAAATGGTAGATTTTTACTGAGCCAACCGTACGTGCAATAGTAATCATAAATGTTACAAGAATCGGGACTTTTTAAACATCTATAACTCCCTCTCCGCCACCCCCCATCCCCCGGACAATGATTTTTCGTACCTAGTAAAGACTACTGTATCTGCTGTTATTCCAAGTAAAATGCAAATTAGAGGATCAATCAAACAACTATGGAAGTTAATGCTCCTTTACTGAAAATGTACCTTACCTAAACACAACTGATGAACTACTTCTGAGCTTTTGGTTTTTTAGATTTACTCTTCTCCTGCATTTTCTTTTTCTTTGCTTCTGCTGTAATCCACGTATAATTGGGAGGAATTGCAAATGGGTCCTGAATATTTTCGATCTTATTGCTAGAGCCACCTGTAGAAGCCCCCGCACGTTGATAAGGAGACTTTATCCACTGAAACCATGATGGACTTGAAGGCTGAACGCCTGAAGCGCTTTCTCTGCCACCAGCAGTCGGACTTGATGGTGGCGTCGAGAATTCATCTACCGGTTGCAATTCTTCAAACTTTGTAAAAGTAACGATCACCCTGATAGTGGGTACTATCGGAATTGCAACCTGAAAAGAGAGGAAGATGCCTTAGCGGCAGTGTAGCATATCCAGGAGAAATTAACGGCATAAGTTGAAGCCACCCTATAAATGAATTTACCAAAAGACTCCTTTGACAAGGCACACTAGTTTCAAGGTAAAATACACAGTTTCTTGACCGTCATGCCTAAATTCTTACAAAATTTTTAATTTTTCGTCCATGTAGGTAAAAGTGAACTAATTAGAACAAAAGCCCCAATTTAAATGAACCATATGGATGCACATGATTTGTTCCGTTTGCAAATTCTGACACCAAGAGGACAAAAATTGCTAACTATCAAAAAGTTATAGGACTGTTTTGCATTCATAGAAACAAAGGATTAAAATGCCAAAGTGCCAAAATTACACGACCAAAAGAGACTTTTAACCCTAGACTTTTGGACTTCTAACTGTGTTCTCAAATAATTAAATATATACAAAATTATCAAATAATACACTAATTTAATGTTTTAACAATACTTAATAGATCTCACTTTAACTATCACCAAAAAAGTTACAACATGTAAAACATACTGAACTAATTGTACTTTAATAACAATATAGATGTAGTTATAGATAGATACAGCCTAGATTAAACATATAAGTTGATTAGTAATTAATCTTACATTCTACTTTATTTATCTTAGTATTATATTTATATTTTATATATGAATATGTACAAAATATACACATACTTCTCAATGTATATGTCACACAAATAAATACACGTCAAAACACACATATCTAAACAGGTCAAGTTTGGGTTGAGTCCGAGATGGTAAAGCCGTGGACCCATTTATGGTAGTTGGTGTCTAAACTCAAGCTATTAAGCTTCTGTGCAATGAGTTCAAAGAAAGAACTAAGGTGGTCATAGCAGGACAACTTCTCTATTGACAATGGAGCTAAGTGCAACAGAATATCAAATGAATTCAAGTTGTATTTGGATTGATGGATTTGAAACTGAGAATTTCAAATTCACAATAATAAATCCATTTGTTTGGATAACTCCAAGCTGCAATGGATTTCAAATTCTTGATTTCCCATTTTTAACTATATTGTTATGATAATGGATTTCAAATCCATTCAATATGAAATCATTTAAAATCCTTGTTCCAAATCCATTCCTCAAATCCAAATGTAGTCCAAAAGATGCTTTTAGAAAATGTGATTCCTGTTCTCAGTCAAATGAGTGCATCAGTACGTCTTTTAGGAAGAGAACTATTTCTGCCAAGTTGAGAATTGGAAGAAAAAAGAAATTATAGCCACGAAAGAGGAGGATGGACATAGGTAGCATGAGGAGGTGTTCCACAAAATGTCATGTATATACTCTACGTTATATTTTCCAGCAATCTTGCTACAAATGTTTTTCTATGTCAAAGGTAGAGTTATACAAGCTGCAGCCTTGAAATTCTAAGACTTTCAGCTCTTCCAATTGTTGTAATCTTCTAATCTATGAGAGAAACAGCTAGACATCAATATCCGACTGCTCTCATGCTAAAACAAGGGAATTTTCTTACCTAAACTGATTTCAGTATTCTAAATGCTCGAATCATTATTAGAGCCCGAAATGTGTTCTGTTAATGGTAACACTTTCATCCTTTGTAATCATCGAGTGGAACCGATTGGGACGTTTACAGTTTAGAATAGTTTCTATACCAAGTTGAAACAAGTCAAGTCGAGATTAAAAATTATAATGTATATCACATCCTAGATCTGAAGGCAAGCCTGTGACTTGTGCTGTTTTATTCTCCAGCTTGGGTTTGGCTCAAGATTCCTACACACATCAGTGAGAGCGGTACCAAATCGAGGCAAACTCTAAATACTAGATATGACCTCCAAATAACAGGGGTCAAGGTTGGCAAGTGAGATGATGGGGGATCATAGATTAATCGTCGAGAGGGAAACAAGCTAAGGCCCCTAAATGATCACTCAGTGGTAAAGGAGGTAGGGGTGCAGAGACAGCCACGAGGTTTGCCTAGAAGCAGCCACTCTTGAAGGAGTGCATAATAGCTCACTGATCAAGCGCTCTTGCGCCGAAGATGAACGGGGCGAAGCGATCTGCTGAAGCTGTGGGATGTAAAAATACATCGGTAGGGGAGCATTCCGCCTTAGAGGGAAGCCCCCGCGCGAGCAGCGGTGGACAAAGCAAAAGCGAGAATGTCGGCTTTAGTAACATAAACATTGGCGAGAATCCAATGCCCTGAAAACCTAAGGGTTCCTCCGCAAGGTTCGTCCACGGAGGGTGAGTCAGGGCCTAAGATCAGGCCGAAAGGTGTAATCGATGGACAACAGGTGAATATCTCTCTTCTTTCCCTTAACAGCTTAACCCTCTCCATTTCCCCCTTATTTTATCATAACCCAACCAAACCAATGTATATATTACTTGCAAAATTTATAACCGCTAAAAGCAAAGAAGGACATAACACCTTCGACCACTAACCTTGACCACATTTATTATATGTAAGGAAAAAATTGAACGTTTTATTAAAAACTTCTTTTGTTAACATTCTGGATACATTTTGAAGTATTTGTCACATATATGAGGAGTATTCAAGAGTATCATCTTGTATCCAAATACCAAACAGGAGTACAACTCTGTGTAGTCATACACTTGCATGTACACATTCATGTTTATGTGCATATGCAAAATATTATTATAGAAAAGTGCATCCGTACCATCCAAAATGTGCCTCTGTCTTTTAAGACATTAAACTCTGTAGGACCATAGCTTTAAGGGACATAAGACTTCTTTTAGTGCAATCATAATGATGGGCAATAAAGGCTCAAAGGCATAGACTTTTAAGTACATCTGTCTTGATCAGCAGTATACAGAAACCTCTTAAATGAGGTTTTATTTGACATGATCGTGATGTCGCAATATGAAGCATCCACGCATTTTAGAAAAGTTGAACTATGCCATAATGTTCCAAACCAACCTCATTGTCTCATAAACCCCAATACAGAACAAAGATAACAGATTGCAGGTATAAAATGAAAAGGAGAGGTGTTGCTCACAAAGATGAATGACATCAAAATGGGGTTAAAAAAAAAAAAGCATGCATAAAAAGCCGATATAGTGAGAGTGTTAAAACAAGATGCATACCTTGACAGGGAAGGTGCCTTTCGGTAGCTTGGTAGTGAGTAACTCTCTTAATCGCCTGATAGCTTTTACTTTGTTTGCTAAAATGTCAAGCAACGGTAGGAGTTCTTCTGTTTGTAAGGGAAAATCTGGAGAAAGACAAAGAATAGGCCTCAAACCTTTCTTATACTCACCCTCACGACTTCCATCCTTGCGGCGATTTCCACTCTCAGCATTTGCCGAAGAAGCTTTAGCGTCTCTTCCTCTCTTATGCTCATCCCGCTTTACATCAATCTCCGTAGAGTGCCTACTGTGCCTAATTTTACTTCTCGAAGGAGAGTCCTCTGGGAGATTGCAAGATTTCTCTTCTACACACAAAGAACTTCTTGGTGGAGCATTCTTTTTTTCACCTTGTTTGTTTTCCGATTTCCTCCAGCTACCAAACCATCCTTTCTTTTCCACTTTACTTTCTCTGTTCCTACAACTTTTTGCATCCTCAACAGGAATATCCCTTAGCTCACAACAACTATGACGGTGAGCAATAATGCCATCACTGTTTTCATTCTCCGAGTCCATCTTAAGTGCAGTCTCAAGCTGCTTTCTCTCTTCCTCTGTCAAAATATCATCAAGCTCACTCTCTGTCTCATTGCCATTGCAGGAATTAAAGAATTCATCGTCTGTCATGGCCCCTGGGACCCTCCTTGATTTAATGCTTACAACCACATTATGCATATCATATACTTTCGCTTTCCAAGGACCCACCATTTCTGTTTTTTCCTGTCTCCTCCATGTTGTTTGAGGCAAAAGAACTGCTTGAGTTACATCAATGCCAGGCCGGAATATATTGGTCTGGGACATTGCAATCACTTCTTGCTGCACTTCAGCCTCAGTTGGTGGAGTACCAGCACCATCCAGAGCGTTCATAACCTCCTTATCTCTATGTGAAACCATGCATAGTGATCCCGGAGGAACTTTTCCATCTTCTGAGCCATCACCAAGGAACAAAAAACTTTGGTCAGAACGCTGGATTCTGAAACCATCAAAACCGGCCAAAGTCATATCTGCCCTCAAATTTGCACCTCTCTTCCAAATTTTGTAAGTATCAGAAGGGGCAATTCTTGAAATGAAAGGGATGACTGAACTCTCAAAATGAAAGGTGATCTCCATGTAAAAATCTCTCATCCGTCTCATTGTTCCAATCAACCGAGGCAACCTTCTGCACCATTTTGCCCAAGCCAGTGGCTGGTAGTGCCTAACTATAATCTTTGCAATCCCTTCTTCCCTATTACATATTGCTTCCTGTAAAGCACTCCAACCCTGATCATTCTGCAAGCTCCAATCTGCACCGGCCTGCATAAGTATCTCAGTTGCAGCCTCATCGCCAAATTTAATTGCCAAATGAAGTGGAGTTTCCCGGTTAGGAACGTCACGCCGATCAATTGCAGCAGCTATGGCATCAGCTTTAGCTTCCTCAGCAAGTGAAATTGGTTCTGTCTGAATCTCAGATGGATCACAGAGCCGGGGAAGGCCAGCAATAATCATCCTGAGAGCAGTATAATCCTTCAAAATTATGGCCTTATGAACAGGACTATGAGCGTACTTGGACACGTCAACAGCTGCCATGCCTGCCCAAAGTCAATCCAAATATCCAAAAAGAATTCAACACAGATGCTCCTAAATCAGAGTATTGAGTACATGAACTAAAAATTTTGTTTACAGGGTGTACCTCCAGTTATAAATATTAAAAATTTTCGAAAATGTTCCAGTAACATTATAGAAACTTATAACATTAAAGAAACATGCAGAGAATTCTTTAAGAGTTTTGGTTATAAATTTATAATATTTGAGCATGCCCATCATAACGTCAAATTCTCTTCAACAAACTATAATCAATGTACATTTTGGTTTTCTGATAACAATCCCAGGTAAAAATATGCAAGACAACTTATTAATTGCAACACTCCAACAGTTTCTAGGAATTCAATAAACACATAAGAATAGTTATTTCAAGTGACATATATTGCAACTAGATTTTATAGCACTATTCAATACCATTATCAAACGAGATATTTTTAATAGTCCGTAAAACAAAAGAATCATTGTATTTTCAAAGCAAAAACAAAGAATTAAAAGTTATCTTGGACAAATAGCAAAAGAAGACATCGTGAAGGAAATTGGAGGATGTCATAGGAAAATAAGAAAAGATGAGTGCATCGTGAAATTTTCAGAACTAGTCTCTGTTTGAGTTTCTATTATGAGCTTGCATTATGTTGACATGAGAACTTGAGAAATTTTAATCTCGAACTGCCCATAGGTAACCAAATTAACTCCTCAAACCACTTAATCAACAAACAGAAAGAACCCCATTTCATGTTCCCTCACATAATCCAAGAATTTTATCAAGAAATTGAGAAAAGAACCAAACTAGCAATTCCAAAATACAAAACACAGGAACTCCAAACTTTTAACTTATAAAAAACAAAAGGCAGAATCTTGAAAGGGTCCCAACTGAAAAATATATGAAAAAGGATCAAGAAATCTCACCTTCTTCTCCTTCCCAAGAACAGAATTGGTGCCCGGAAGGCCCGGAAGCTATTTGAACCCCACCACCACCTCTCTCTCTCTTTCCCTCAATATTCATATATCCAGAGAAGATGACAAAAGATAATGGGGAATACGAAAAGGGAATTCCTTGTGATCCAATCCAGATCAGACAAACGCAAGAAATGCATGTGGGGCTACAAAACGAAGCCAAAACTGAATAAGAAATAGGATTAGAGCAAAAGGGGTTCAAGAAAAACTGAAAAATCACAGAATCAAAGAAAAGCATATTTACCAAACAGAAAGAAAGATACTACAACACAAACCCCACAAATCAAGCAAAGGCAAACTGTTTGCAGTATTCTTATCATTCACATTCAAGATTTCATCTTTCACAAAAATAGAATAGAAAAAGATCTTTTCATTTTGGAGAAGGAAATATAATTTTCCTCATGTATATATATGTACACTTTTGGAGAAAATAATGCCATGGTTCTACTTTTTCCTTTTATTTTTTAATTCAAAAATACAATATCTCTGAGACTTGAAATTGGGATTTTGTTCATGGCTGACTAGACCAACGACGAAGACGTTTTACTTGTTTCTTTTCTTCTTTTTTCTTTTTTGGGCATTTTTTTTATTTGTTTATTTTGGCTGCCAAATGTAAGAAAAAGTGAAATGAGAAAAGGCCAGGGGCAATCGGCTGCATGTGAGCCTGGAAAGTGGAAAGTGACGAAGCTGCAGTTCCCCCATTTTTTTATTTTATTGTAAATGCAATTATGACAAGTGGATTCATATGCAAATACGCCGTCAGCTCTGGATGTGTATTAGCTGTGAATGGGTGGGATATCCCAATCAATTCGGTCTGTTGATTCGTTTACCTCATTTTGGACTAGTTGGATTCGCTCAATGCAAGTCGCTATTTTGTGTTGATTCTAATCATCTTAAAGACTGAGAAATTCTAATTTGAATTTTATTCGATTAAATTTAAATTAATTATACAATAATATATGTATCGTGTTATTATGTAGTTAGAATTTCTATTCAAAATAATATAATTGACCCACTTAATAAGTTGGCGATATGATTTATGATCTCTTGAAAATTTCTAACAAAAAATTAATTGTCTACTCAATAAATATAACTAATTAGTATATATATATATATATGTACATACAGCTTAAGACCAATTTATACAATGATATCAACCAACAAATGTTCATTATACATTCATCACAATTCATGAAGGAACGAATACAATAATTATACATCAATCCACATCATAATAACCACAAGGTATGTGTATAATTTTTCAAAAAGCAGAATTAGTGGTTTGTGTAAATGACGACGATAAATCAGTCGGACGTATATGTATAATTATCCAAAAGGCAAAGATGATTTATGCAGATATATAAACCATAAATTAAAAAATATAAATATAATTATTTCTTAAATTTATATCAATGTATTTCTCTGAAAATTATGGTATATAAGATATATATAGAGTATATAATTTTACTCATTTCAATTCAATTCATTTGAATGGAGTAGAGGGTAATTATATTTATACTCCCAGATGATGATTTGTTCTTTACACAAATTATTTTTGTCTTTTGCATAATTACATGAGATGAAATCATCTCCGACGGCTAAAAAAAAAAAAAAGTAACCAAAACGTGTAAAATGACTTATTTACCCCTCCAACAAAAGCCTAAAAAGGAAAAGAAAATGAGTTTAACATAAATTAAGTGTACTGACCATTTTGATAATATAAACCCTTGTTCAAAATGAAAAAATTTCCACCTTTTTTTCCTTTTATAGCGGCATATATATTATATATCCATATACTAAGGAACAGTTTTCAAGAGTATTTTTCTCATTTTTTTATAATTTGGTGTTTCGTATGGTAGTTTTTGATATATATTCATCTGTTTTCTTGATTAAAACAGTGTTTGTTCATCTAGAAAAACTGTATAAATATATAGAATCTATATATCATATTTTCCTTTTTCCAAAACATAATATAACATCACATTTTAACATTATATTCAACAACCAAGCTCCAGTATAGAAAAGACACAAACATCAAACGCTAACATACAAGACATTGAATGCTTTAATCGTTGGCAATTATCTTTCTCATGATTGTTTATTGACTTAAACGGTAGAGTATTAATATATTTTTTGTAGGTCTCCTTTCCAAGGCTTGCAAGAATTCAGACCTAAATACCACAAGTCAAACTTGTCTGATCTCAATTTTTTGCTCGCATTAATACCATTATAAGATGGCAGGTCTGAAAGTACTCCAAAATGAGTAGGGAGGTCTTCAGCCATCAGTTTAGGTAAGGGATCTCTCCATCCATTTGCTGACGGAGTTCCAACATCTCATAGTGGAGGGTCTCCATGCATTGAGGGCCACCTTTTTCGTCTCTCCCTTATAAGTGGGATTGGCAAGGTTATGTTCATACCGATGCAACATAGGAAATGATGCAGGAGCTTGTCTGTTCTGGCTTTATCCTCCTTAGGCATTGAGTGCATCGGGATGAAACGTCTTACTTGCACCCCTATCAGTAGCATGAGTAGGAGGTCCACAGAGAACTGAGCTAACAGCCTCTAGATTGAGCCCGTTGAGTTGTTCATAAGAGAGTGAGTTCACTACTATAGGCAAGACTAGTGGGTTAGTACGAGGAGGAGGAACATTGTGGTCCTCCAAGATTGGTTTTGGTTGTGGCATGGTGGACCCGACTACAACAGGAACGAAATTGTTTTCTTCAAAGAAGTCATTGTCACCTCCACTATCAGAGCTAGCCATTTCTCAGCTTTTAGCTCAAGATTTGCTACAACAGTACTAGTGATGTGTATCAAGGTCTTACAGCATCACAAGGGTCGAAGAATTTTTATGAAAAATTTTAACATTATCATAAATTAACTTACAAATAATAATGTTTAGCACTTTGATTCTTTAGTTAGTAAAGTATGCGATGAAATAAATCTTGGAAACTCAAGAAAACATATGAGTTGTGGTAAGATAAATGATGTGATTGGAGATGGGTGTGTTTGAGTATAAAAAATGGAGCTAAAGTCCATAATAGAGTGCAAGAATATAGCAAAAACCCATGTAACCTTGTTGTTGAAGACGTGGAGTGAGCTTAAATGAGTTTAACTTATCTTAAGGTCTTACCTTATACCCTATTTATAGTAGAAGTTTTGGAGAGATTTCAGGTGCGATGATGTTAATTGAGATATTTTTGAAATTTTTGGAATATTTATTGATCTGGGTTGAAATATGCTATCCCTTTTGGCGAAGTCAAACTTGCAGTATCCTCCCAAATATCGAACATAGGCTCCAAGAAGGAAATAAGAACTTGAGCCTAGTCGGGTGCGTTCCCAACGAAAACCTTCCGATACTCAAATTAGATCAAGTTAGAGATAGGAAAATAGACGATCTTGAATAATAAATGCAGTAGAAATAAGTAATTAAGTCTTACAATAAATGCGTGGGGGGGAGTATTTATAGCTACAAATGTATTTGGGTCGGTAGAGCGGGTCGGGTTGTGCAACCCGGCCTAAATAAAAATGTGCGGATCCTCCAAGTATTTAGGTGATTTTGCTCTTTTCAAGGGCAATTTCATCCTTTTTCAAGTCCAATGTGGGTTGTACCCATCATCTACTTTGTACAAATGATGTTATCCAATATCTAAAGCAATCTCCTAAAGGATATGTCAACTCAAAAGAGTCCTACCAAGTCAGCCATGAATATAGGAGAAGTAGTTGATTGTTGCTTCCAACAATCAGATCCAATTAGCTATAAGGTCCCTCTTACCACCCTTCTAGGGTTACATGATCCATAAAGTGTAGAATACGACTGAGTGAGGGCCTTTTTATTTTGTATTGGTCTCCTAATATGGGCTGTGTTTGTCAGCACTGCCTCATTAGCAGGGTGGTTGGACTGGGCTGAAGACTTAAGGCCTTTGCTGCACAAAAATTGTGCTTCAGCCAGCTCATGCTGGATTGAGTAAATGAGGATCTGTTCACTTACTTTGAATTTTGACTTGATTTAACTGTTGAGCTTGGAATAATAGCTTCTTAGTTTTGATCATGGCAATTGAAAATGATAACATATTTCATTTTTTACGGTGATAAAAATTTCCCACAATTCGTGGCAAATATTCAATTTTGTGTAATATTAGAATAAACAAGAATGTCAATGCAATGTTAAAATGTAAAAAATGATACGTAATCATTGGCATAAAAGTTTGTTTGGTTATAATAATTATTCTCATAAAAAATAATAATTACAAATTATGTATAAATTATGATTACTGAAAATATATACATACATAGGGACAAAAAAGTTCAATCTCTTCTTCCTTTCATCTCCATTTCATACAATAAATCAGAAAATATTAAAGAGCTAATTGTCTTATCATTAAATGTATCTCATTTCATTCTATTTTATTAATTACATCTAGCCCCAATGTTTCCCATCTCCATATGAAGGATGAACAGATATGCAATTTCATTCTGGACCAAAATTTACTTCCTTAAGTATTTAGATCAAGTCAATAGATATATTACCACAAAATTCATTTTACGCATGATGTCTTATTGTGACTATAGGAGCTTCTTAACATTCTTGTCAGGAAAAAATTCTTTATTGCTTACTGCCTTATCTCTATTAACATTACAAATTGTTCGACAATTGCAATTATGATTTACTGTTTATCCTATTTAATTATTTAAGCCTTCTTTACTAATTCGGATATGATTAAGGGGTGCCAGCATAAATTGAGATTAATTCATACATTGGTTGGAATCGAATAATCAATGTTTTGTATACTTAAACTTGGATAACGGTGTCGCCCAAATGTTGAGGGCATAGGCGATCACCCTACCCGCTTGGCGACCAACGTCGCACATGGGTGAGGAGGGCAGGAGCGGTTGGCGGCCTGCTATTTCTTTTTTAAATTAATTTCTATTAATTTAAATTTTATAATTAAAAGAATAAAAAATATTAATATATAATTAAATTGGAGAGAAGGGTAAAATTATAAAAACAATTGCACTTTCCGAACCCATAATCCCAGTCAATACGTGTGTACCACCAACTCTGACTTTGAGGGGTTCTTTTAAATCTTTTTTTATATCAGAAAAAGTGGAATCGATACTTTAGCTTTTATAAGAAATTTTTACAAATTTTCTATGATGCTTTTGAAAAATTTTCAGAGAAATCCCTAAATATCCATCGACTCAAAAACAAACGTCAAAGAATGAAATTTTAAAGCATGGATGCATCAACCAATACGTCCCAAAAACACCACCTCTGTCAGACATACATTCAAACAACATTTGGAGCCATTTGTCATTTAACAGAAAAGGAAAGAACACTCCGAGTAAGTAACAACTAATATAAACAAAATTGAAGGCAGCAAATATTACCAAGTTGAAGATTTGAACTATCATTTATACTCATAAAGACACAAAACAAATTGTGGCGAGCAGCATGCCGCCGACAGTTAAAATTATCAAAAATGATTATTTCAATAATAACCAACGTAGCACTGTACATGTATGTAAATAATCAAGAAAACAACAGGAGATTCAACAGCACTTTAGTTTATGCTATAGTGAAATATCCAGAGAAATCCAGCTAAGTAAAGGTACTAACTCATCGCATAATATCCGAAAGTTAACCCGAAAGTTAACGTGAACAAATGATAGAACATTGTAAAATGAAAAAAAAAAACTGGCTAACTTTACTTGATCTTAGCACAATTTACCGTCTGGAACATCAAGGATACTGAGTTACCATAATTTTTTTTAGAGCATGTCGAAAAATGGCAAAAAATCAGATACAACAGATTGATTTATCATGAAGAACGAGAAGCAGAGAGTTTAAGACATTCACTTTGACATCTTCTGAGGCAAACATCATTCCAGTTTGGGACTTGATGTTGGTTCACGCATACGGTCCGGGCACAGGCATCAGCACAGGCATCGAGTTCAGAAACACCACAAACTGTAACACACGAATCGGGGATTGGATCCTTGGAAAATGCTCCAACTTTCTTCAACATTCTCTTTGATGTACAAACTCTCTCGCACACAAAAATATCATCAGCACTCCTCTCCTTGCCCCGGGCACTTTTGATTCTTTGCTCCTCAGCATGTCTTGCCTTCATTCTAAAAGCTTGACCAGCAATGAAAACTGGAACAGCAGCCCCTAGGAGGGTCCACCACACCTCAACCATTGCTGTATCTACAAAGGTATGTACTTCCTTCTTTTTCCAATGCACTTCTTGACTCAAAGTAGCAGATGACTTTATGCTCTATATGTTCCTATAGAGGTTACAAAGTGTGTTTAAAAAAAACAGAAACCATACAACCTTCTCTATTCAAGAGAGAGAGAGAGTACAGAGACCACAAAGAAGGGAAGATACAACCATATTAGTCAGATACGAGCCATGAATAAATCTGATGTTCCAAACGTCAGTCACATGTGTGAAGTTATATGGTAACTATTCCAAATCTCATAGCAAGTCATAGACCTCATTAACTCTTGGACTGCTCCATAGAATCCATTAGCCATTAACATGTGTCATCTTGATGATAAAGATGTAATCTTTAACTGCACAAATTGAATCATTAAGGCGAGATTTCACTTTTACTGAAGGGGGTGTTTATGAAGACTTGGTTCCGGTTAACCACGATGAAACTTTCTAAAGCAACTGAAACTAATGGCACTATTTTCTCCAAGAGAACATGAATATGGAACTAGCTTCAAAAATAATCTGGATATGCTAGTGGGCAACCAAAAAGTATAAACATCTCTCAAAAGAAAACTAAAATCAGTATCAGTTAGATCCAAATCCAAGCTTCGAAGATCAGTGTAGTTAAAGGCATGTGCCACGGCGCGAGGTGTGATAGGCGCAGCCCTCGCACCATTCGCGACTTATGGCAAGGGCCTTCGCCCAGGCACGCCATTCGGCCAGTTGCCCGCGCGCCTTTGTGCGCCCAAGCCTTGGGCTGGGCAGCTGGGAGGGCCCATCCCATCAAATATTAAAAAAAAAATTCTAATAATTTAAAGGAAATCAATCACCCTTTTTTGCACCTACATGCATGATATTACAGCCATATACACCACTGTTCATCTCCTCTTCTTCTTCCCCTACCGTTGTTGTTCGTGTTCCACTGCCGCCGGCCCGCTGCTGTTCCACTATCGAGCCACTGCTGCTGCCCTATTTCTTTCTGGGTGTTTTTTTCTTCTTTTGATTTCTTTAAATTTTAATTTCTAAAATTATATAATTGTTTGAAGTCTATGACTCCACGTTCTTTACTTCTTCAATTAAGTATAAATATAAATTAAAATTATCACTTTTCAGATGTTTTAATGATTAAAGTATGCTATGATTCAGTTTCAGTAATTCAATTATATGTTTAGTTTTCTTTTCTAATTTTTGCAAGGGAAAAATATAGGTATTACTGTATTATTTATTTATTTTAAGTTTGAAATTTTTTCTAAAAATAAATATATGTATTTTCAGACTATAATCTATATATATTTCTTTATTTTCTGGTGAATTAAATTACTTTTTATCATAAAATATATCCAAATTTACTTGTTTATTTTATTTTCAGATTAGTCTTTATTCAATTAATAATCTCTTAAGCTTCAAACTGGAAGGATCCAGGATGAAATTATGCATCCTTACCTAATCCTAACAACACAAACAATGTCAAGTGTAACTTTTGTGAGAAGGTACACAAAGGATATCTTCCACCATTACCTCCCTCGTTTGGGTAGAAAAGGGGAAGGCTAAAAAAGACAAGAAAAACATCTGCAGACAAAGATGGTGAAGATGGGAAGAAAAGAAGCAAAGAGAAGAAGAAAGAGATTAAGATGAAGAGGGAAGGGTGGAAAGTGCACTGTAAATTTTGTGGGGCTCTAGGACACAACAAAAAAGGATGTCAGTAGAGGAAATTTGCAGAGGAATTTCCTCCCAATGAAGAATAACAAAGGTCACAGCCACAAGTACCAAATGAGATGACACAAGGAGATGATGTTCCAGTGCAAGAGGTGGATACTCAGCCTCAGCTTGTTGAACAGACCGTTGCAGCCACTCAGCCCAAACTACTGTAAGTAGTTACTTTCACTTTATATGTATTTGATTTCACTTGATTGTGCTTATGTATATTAACTATATCCATGTTATTTGAAACAGGCAAGGAAAAGAATTGATACTAGAAACAAGGGCAACACAATTACAGAGTTTTCAAGAGCTTCAGTGAGTGTATCCTATATATTTATGCTTCTTTGAGCTTCAGTTAGTTCATATTTTGTAAGTTATTTGTTTGTTTATATTGTGCTCACTAAAATAGGCAAGGAAAACCACTATTGCAAAGAGCACAATTCTGCTCCAAGACAACCAACAACTTCAGGACCACAACAGGTGCAAATCTGTAAAAATTTTGTTTGAGATTATCCGCAGACATACTTACTTACCCTATGTTTGATTTTGCACACAGTTAATGAACATGCCACCATCTTCAAAACATAAGAAACCGAGTGAGGTGGGAAGAAGACTCCTTCAAGATGACTGCTTATGACTATTATTTTGGTGGAACTCAAACTTTTTATAACTTTTTGAAGAGAAAATATTGAAAATATTGCAGATCTACGAATAGTGCGATACTCTAATTTTAGGCATTGAGTTATTTATGGTTGGTGCAAATATTCAGCTTTTGTATAGTGCAATAGCTTGATTTTTGTGTGTTGGAGTTTGGGTGTTTTTTGGCTAGGAGGCATGTATACAGGACCATGTTAGGCACCCTCTTTTGGTTTGATCTTTTCTCAGCAAAACAGGTGTTGTTGTGTAGCAAAAACCCATCTTGGTTAATTAATGAATGCATCTACTAGTTGTGCATTTTATTTGTTCTTTATTTATTTGGTCCAGTGCAATTAGCATAAAAGTTAAAATATAGATGTGATTTTCTCCTTCTCAACACAAGATTGGCAAAAAAATGAATGGAGGATTGTAAAAAATGGTGGAAAATTGCTTACAAATAGGCTTGAACCCTTAAAAATGGCTAAAAGCAATTTTTCACCCCTTTTCCTGCAAAATTTAACGGCCACGGGCAGTCCATTAGTTTTCTAACGGTAGTACTATAGTTGCACAAAAACCATGTATTTTGGTACCAGAATTGGGCATTTTTAAAAGAATGGTATGAAAGTTGCAATATACCAACATAATACACTGGAAACATTCTGAACACATAACATGCTTCTCTTTTGCTATTTGCAAGTTTAGCAAACACTTGCAAGTATGAAAGAAACAAAATAATTTCAAAACGAAAGATGAAGAAATGGAACCTCACCTAAAGAAGGCTTTATCTTTTTTCTCAATGCCAACTTTCTCCACAATTGCTCAACCTATATAAAGACAGCCCTTTTTAGTGCCATTAAAAATTCTCTGTCATTTCCGGTAATTAATAATAAGATGGTTCATCAAGCATTCCCATGTGCTTTTTAACTAGAGCGCATCTTTATCCCAAAGACAGAATATTAAGGAAAAGAACCACTACAAAATAAGTGCTTAGATAATCACCACGCATAGTAACCCAATTTTGGATTAATCGGCAAAATATGCACCAAATAGTGTCTTTGGTTCATTCAAGAACATGAATATAGCATGTTGCCTTGATCAATTAGCTAATTAGAAACATTAATGTAATATTGCCATTCTCAACTTGTATTAAGAACAGTAAATGATTGTACCAACAGGAAGGGATACAATGTTAAGACTTCACCGCCCCAAAACCAAGAGAAATGAAAATATGACAGTGAATGCAACCAAAATCGGTTCCCAAGTTTAGTTCTTGCAAACAGTAATCATGGAAAAGAACGAGGTTTAGAGGAGAGATATTTGCAATAGCTACCAGAAAATCTTATACTGGAAAAGATTTGCAGTCACAATATAATAATCAAGAGAAGAAACACAAATGGCGCAACGAACCACAAAAATCAGTGGTAGACTGCGGTGATGGAGATGGAAACGGCGGCCGTAAACCGAGAATAGAGACCAAATGGCAAAGATAGAGGACGTACGTTTTGAGGGTTATCCAGCTGGCGGCGATGGCTATGGCGGTAGCGCAGCCGGAGGCTGAAGGTGCAGGAGGCGCTAGACGAGAATGGGGAGGAAATGGAGTTGGTAGGAGGATGATTAGGGTTGAATTCGGGTATAACCCAAACCCATGTAACCAGTTTTAGCGGGTCAAGCTATCTGTTGGTATAAATATGGATATTTATACCCATATTTAGTCCTACTTAGTCATATCCTACTCTCAAACTCTCAATAGTTAGTACACGTGCTTTTTATCAACTTTGAAAAATTCCTTGATTTACGTGACCTCGACTGCTTAATCATATTATGGTATTTCTTTTTTATCTATTTATACAATTTACCTTCACTAAAAAAAAATTATATATGAATATTGTTTGTGCACAGAAGTGTACTTTAGAGGTGATCATAAATTTTTAAAAACTAATGAAATGGTTCCAATCAAAATCTAACTAAATAATTTTTAATTAAAAAAATTTTATTAATATGAAAAAACATAATTTTATTTTAGCAAAAAGTGTTGTTCCTTACTAAAAGAAATTAAATTCCCAAAAGGAGAAAAATTTGGGATTTTAACTTTTTAATTGTTATATATGCTACAAAATATATAAATAAATAAAGTTATTATATAAATATTACATAAAATATACGCATATATATATATATTGATTTAATGGGCGAATCGTATTGTTGAAACCACCATTCAACGCAAAAATAATAAATATTAATATTTTAAAACTGTCGTAATTT
Source organism: Sesamum indicum (assembly GCF_000512975.1). NCBI lineage: Eukaryota > Viridiplantae > Streptophyta > Magnoliopsida > Lamiales > Pedaliaceae > Sesamum > Sesamum indicum. The sequence goes on from NC_026147.1 coordinate 17,312,375, forward strand.
ATGAAAAAATTGAAATTGAAATTCATGTATATGTTTATAGTATTTTATTAGAATAATAAAGTAAAAAACATATAGATTAATAAAGCAGAGTATTATATGTACATGCATAATAAAGATAGTCTTATCCGAATTAATATTCTAATCATAAAGTATGGGTGAATAACACTTTACCCCATGTGATATTGAAAACAAGTATATGCCCTATGAAAAAAATATAGTAATTTACTCCCCCTGTATTTTTTAAAATGAAGCAATTTACCTCCTTATACAGATAGGCAAATTACTTCATTTTAAAAAACATATGGAAGTAAATTATTGTATTTTAAAAAATACAAGAAGGTAAATCACTATTTGATATTTCATAAGGGGGTAATTTGCTCATTTACGATATCACAAGGGGGTTGCTTGCATTTTTTCCCATAAAGTATCATATATGATTATTTCTAAAATTTAAGTAATATAACTATTTATTTTATCCAAATGGTCAACAATTTATTTAGATAAGTAATTAAAGAAATTTAATTAAAATATTTCTATGTTGATATGTTCTTACTGACTTAATTATTGCTTTTTCAGTGCAAAAATAAAAATTGATTTATTCGTCTAGAATTCTTTCATATTTTAATTAATAAAATATTTTCACTTAAACTTAATCGATTCCACATTTATCTCATGTAAAAATATAAATGGGATTTTAATAATGTTTTGAATAATCAAAACATTAAACGATGACGATAGAAGTAAAAATAGTAACAAATAATAATGCTATACCAACTTCTTGTTGTGCATATATGCTAATAAACTCATGCAAACTTAAAGGAAAAAATGAAAAGGATAGATTTAAGTATAAATTGTCATGTTTATTTTATTGATCTCGTCAGGTCCTGGAAGCTCACTAGCAAACTAAGGCTCCACCAAAAGTTCGTCTCTTCGCATGGAAGCTAACTAATCAAGCCCTCCCAACAGGTGCTATTCTGGAATGGAGAATAAAGATTCTGTAGTCCTAGTGCTCTGTAAATATATGTGGCTCATGACCAATTACTTTGAAAGGCCCAAACCCAAAACTCCACTGGAAGACCCTTATATCACCAAGGTCCAAGTCTTCGCTCAGGCCCATGAACCGACGCAACCCATTTATTTATACCCGACCCGATTAGTGTATTTATCCCTCAACCACTAATCCTAAAAAATCATTTTCACATCTCTTTCCTCTCTCTCTCTCTCAAAAGCTGTTTTTTTCTCCCTCTCTCTCAAAAAGCTGTGACCGCTCTCCCCTCTCTTCAATGTCGTCTCCTATTCTTCTCCCTTCTCTTAATCTTTAACAATGGATTTCCCAATGTTTTTTGGGAACATACTAAAACCGCCATCTTCCTCATCTCTCGTCTCTATAAATATTGTCTCAACCTCTCATCTCAAATAATGAAAAATAATCTCTAAAATTAAACTTTGTGTTCTTGAAACCTTAGTGGTTGATCTTTGTGTTTGGTTCTTAATGAACTTGAGGTGTCTCTCTTGGTGAGAAACAAAGGAGCAACCGTGGTGGTTTGTGGTTGCCGGCTTTTCTCGTGGCCATGCGATCTGTGGCTCTTTGAGCCGAAATACATTCTACTACTTTATTATAACTCTTGTTTACTTTCTGTACATTTATCATTATATTGTTGTAAATCTTGGGTTGTATAATTTAAGGGTTCAAAACCCCCTAAATCTGTAACAATTGATTTAGAATTTGTCGTGCTTCTGCTGAAGGGTAAATACCCAACACGCTCCTTTTGTGGTGTTGCTTCAGAGAGTCTTTCACATGTGTTTCTTCATTGTCATGTTGCCCAACAAGCATGGGCCCTATCAAATTTACCATGGAATATCGTCTCAGGTTGGAATGATGATCCTCTTCTTTGGATAAAGCACGTTGGAATCTACTTACAACCCGTCGCCTTCAAGTTCTTTCTTGTCATCTGTTGGCTTCTATGGTGGAGTAGGAATCAACACTGCATCGAGAAAAAGATTGTCAACTAGATGCAAACAATTACTTCAGCGAGATGTTTTCTTGAGGCTTATCGAGAGGTTTGTTTGAGGTCGCGTTCCTGAGCCAACAAATCAGATATGGCATAGACAACCAAATGGGGTTATCAAGATTAATTTTGATGGAGCACTCTTTCAGAATGGTAGGGAGGTGGATGTCGAGGTTGTGGCAGAAGACTGACAAGGAGGTACTTGTGCTTGGTTTTCTCACAAATTCCCTCGTCATGTTGAGCCATAATTTGCCGAAGTAACGGCAAGTAAGATGACAATTAACATTGTACTGAAACATCGATGACCGTCCATCATAATCAGGGTGACTGTTATCGCTCCATCAACAAATTGAGGAACTCGACTCTTAATAGGTACTCCATTGGCCCATTGGTATAGGATATCGAGATTGTAGCTTCAGCTTGCTCTAGTGTTTCATTTAATCATGTTCTTAGAAATAGGAAGTCATTAGCTCATAAATTCGCCAAACTTGCTTTAGCATGAAAGCTTCAAGCACTTCTCTGTTGCTGATGCAAAACGTTTTTCGTTGTTAGACTCCGATTTATTCTAATATATTGATTGATTTTTCTGTAAAAAAAAAACATATTTTGGACATTTTTTAATATGAAATTGTCATACCTTCAAAGTTGAATTTTTTGGATATTCATGATATTGATTGAGGGTTTGGCATCGTAATTTAAACACAAACTATATCTTGATAACTTAACGGTGAGATCATCATTTGCGACTCATTCAAAGTTGAGTTTAAATGTTATTATAATGTTAATTTTGAGGGCTTAATGATATAATTTCAAATTAAATGGTATAATTTAATGCAGATATTTGGCAAATAATTTTATCTCTGCTTTGAAATCTTGAATATTATTGAAATTGATGAACTTTGTCGAAATGTCTCCTAAGACCTTCTTTTCAAACGTCAATTCTTGTTGTCTTTGTGTGTGTAGGAAGTGAACCCAAAAAGTCATTATAAAGTTATTCAAAACGCAATAATCGTAGTCTCCTTGAATATCATTAATATTATTTATTTGTAACTTGATCTAAATATTTCTCATGATATGTTTAACTCATCTGGCATTATTATTAAAGATCTAAATATTATCTATTTATTGGGCATCTTCTTTTCTTTTACTTAAAGGAGTGATCAAAGAAATCGAAAAGAGATGTAAGGAGTTCTTGTGGGGAGGAGGAATGACAGTGGAGAGGTCAAAAAACCATGAAAAAAATATCCGTAAAACCACGCCGAATGATTAAAATATCATTAACACATTCAAATATTCAAAAAGCAATTCTTATAAATATCATTAACACATTCAAATATTCAAAAAGCAATTCTTATGTTTGGATTTGTGTTTTGAATGTTTTGTTTTGTATTTTGAAGATAGAGAGAGGAAAATAGAGATAAATAAGTGTGTGTCGGAGATAGATGGTATGTTTGAATTTGTGTTTTAAGGTAATTTAAAATATTTTGAAATAAGTGATGTAGGTTTGATGTTGGGATTTGAGAGATAAAAATTTATTTATTGTCAAATCATGCATCTTTTATATTATATAAGTATGTATATATATCATATATAAAAAGTTGAAAAATTGAAAAACATACAAATAAGGTGTAATAATACAAAAATAAACATTTGGTGTATTTTATTTTATTTCGAAAAATGCGAAAACATGAATCCAAAAATAGTGAACAGTATTCTTTTACTAATATTTTTTCTAAACATTTCTTTAATTCCACTATTTTTTCATTATAAGAACATTTTTTTTTCAAAAACATTAATTTTAACAACTCGAAACACAACATCAAACATAATCTTAATCCATGATTTTATTTATCTTGTCTAGTGATTTTGGACCCCACAAAGTTTGGCTTGTAGAGAGACGTTGGCTCTTTATTGATCTTCCGACTGCCCACAATCCCTTACCCTGTCACTACCACTGCCACTTCCATCCTAATTCCTCTCCTAAACCCTCTGCCGCCGCCCGCCGCCCGCCGCCATGCAGTCGTCTTTCTTAGTATCTCAGCCACTATCCGCCTTCTCTCTCAAAACCCATTCTCCACCATCTTCAGCTCGCCCCAGAGCAACCCCCTCGTTCACTATCCGTGCCTCCACCACCACCATAGAAACCGCCGCCCCACAACCACCGTCAGCGACCACCCAAAAACTCAACAAGTACAGTTCAAGAATCACGGAGCCCAAGTCACAGGGCGGCTCCCAGGCGATTCTCTATGGCGTGGGTCTATCAGATGAGGACATGCACAAACCCCAAGTGGGGATTTCGTCGGTTTGGTATGAAGGGAACACTTGCAATATGCATTTGCTGAAGCTTGCGGAGGCTGTTAAGGAAGGTGTTAAGGAGGCTGGAATGGTGGGGTTTAGATTTAACACAATCGGTGTGAGTGATGCTATTTCGATGGGAACTAGAGGGATGTGTTATAGTTTGCAGTCAAGAGACTTGATTGCTGATAGCATTGAGACTGTCATGGCTGCTCAGTGGTATGATGGCAACATTTCCATTCCGGGTTGCGACAAAAATGTAAAGCGCAGCTCTCTTAAGACTCTATCTTGAGTTCATTACTTTCATTTCTGTTTGATGTAGTTGTGATGACATTAGGATTTTTTTTCATGAGGAATGTGACTAGCTTTTGATGAGTAGTTTCTGTCATAAGGATTTGAGTGTTTTCTGCCTGTGTTTTGATTCTTTGCTAATTGGTATTCTCTATTATACATTTCTTTGGAAAAGATGTTCTTTTCTAAAGACAACTTGAGCTTCTTTGTGAAAATATGAGTAAAAATTTAGCTTTGTTGGGGTTTACCCTCTACTTGTATATTTCATAAGTTGTTGACAATTATTCCTCTGGGAATAATGTGGTCTTTTGTTTCTTGAACTTTTAGTATTTACTTTAAAAGAAAGGGTGATTTTGCTTTATCATTTGGGTAGATAGTTTTCTGAGATTGCAATTTGAACAAGCTCTGACTTTCATATTGATGTATTGATTACATGCCTTGTCTATGTTTTGGAACGATAATGGTATTGCTGTTGAAATGTGTGTATTTTCAGGTATGATTACACTTAATGCTGACGCTTAAGACTAGAAGGTTGCTGTTTAATTCTTGTGTTACCATTTGAGTGTAGTCATTTCTCCAGTGTCCAGTGGAATTTTGGGAAGCCTTCTTTTTAACTGCTTAATGTGTAAACTGGACTTTTGTGGCTTGCAAGGAAACTCGTGCAAGTTTCTACATTTACATTCTCTATTTCCTTGAGAGCAGAAGTTATCATGATAGAATAGATGCACTTAAGGTCACTAAAGAAGCATTTGATCCTGGGTTTACGGAAGTGATCGGGGACTACCCTTGCAGCAGCACACTTACTTCCCATTGATTCAGCAGTAATTGGATAATAAAAAAAATTGGACTAAAGAAAAAGTTTGGGAAAATGCTTCTGATATTGCTTGTGTTGTTAATCAATGTGAAGATCCAACTCTAATTTCAGATTCTTCAGATTGTTTCTGGTTAAGGAAATATTTAACTGAAAAATTGTGACTTATTTAACTAATGCTATAGCTCATCCTCTTTCTTGGCTTACTTATCCTTTTGAAGCAGTTCCATCGCGTTACTTCTGAGATGTGTAGACTTTCAATTTACTATCACTAATATTGCAGATGCCAGGCACAATAATGGCTATGGGACGACTGAACCGGCCAAGTATTATGGTTTACGGTGGAACAATTAAGGTTAGATCCGGTAAACTTCTGGTTGCTTATTCTCTTTCTGTTATTCTAATATCCTATCAGAAACCAGTCATTTACATGTTAATTATACCCTGTTTTTACTCAGAAAATGTGTTACTGGAGTATCAGTAAAACATATTTCTGTGAAGAAACAAGATTTATACTGCATTATCATAATTTTTCCTCGGGTATTTCTGGAAAAAGGACTTTCTGGTGTTTGTTAGTGAACTATGTTGTACTTGTAGATGAAGTGTATGTGTTGATGAAGTGAGTGTCAGTTGAAGGTATGATTGTATTGTGTAGCATCCTAATTGTATATCAATATTTTTGACTCTTTCCTTTTTAGTTGATCATTGGATTTGTGGCGCTTGGGACTTGGTTTGACTAGTTGGTCAGGTCTTTTTTATTTATAACTAGCCTATAAGTCTATGTGGAGACTTTTTAAACAGGAAGTAGATTATGTCTTAAGTATGATCCAGTTTGACTTATTTTGTTCTAATGAAATTAAACTAAAACGTTTTTATTATATCTCAATTTCATTCAGACTAATGATAATATAAATCATTCCAAAAGCTAGAAAATACTTTACTCTGGATTCCATAAGAATGATATCAATACTGTTTATATGATACTTTTATTTCTTTTTTAATTCGCACAGAGGTGATTAGAACTTAATAATTTGTATTTTTGGTCTCATGCAGCCTGGTCATTTTCAAGGTCACACATATGACATAGTATCTGCCTTCCAGGTATGCACATGGATGTTTATTCCCTTTCCCCCAACCATAATTAAAAAAAAAGGAAAAAACCTCTCTTCTTTTTCTTACTTCTAAATCTTTTGTTATTTGTTACCTCGTTCCTAACCTTTTGATTATTGCCTGATGGGCGGTGTCGCTATATTATACCATTATTCAAGAGTACATCTTAACAATATTGCGAGTTCTTTGGAGGTGCTTGAAAGCAATTAGTGGTCAATGCCATTGAACTTTGTGGTTCCATGAGTTTATCCACAATGATTCATGGACATAAAACTTAAATGCCAGATAGCAATTGACGAACTCTAACATCCTTAAACCAACTTGTGTAGCCACTGATACGACTCACTAGATAAGCCAGATACACTTTCCACAGCTATTATCAGTCATTTAAAAGCACCAATCATTGACATTTTTCTCAATCTATTGGGTTTGCATGCTCATACGTCTCTCTTGTCCTTAACCAGCCATCTTGGCATCATGTTAGTTACATTATCTCCGTCAGTGGTCAATGGAAATGAATAATTGACGCTCGTAATTCATTCTGTAGGTTTATGGGGAGTATGTGAGTGGTTCAGTAAATGATGAACAAAGGATGAATGTAGTTCGTAATTCATGCCCTGGAGCCGGGGCATGCGGTGGAATGTATACGGCAAATACAATGGCTTCAGCTATTGAAACAATGGGAATGACTCTTCCTTACAGGTAAAAGATATCATAGAGTTGTAAAGTTGTTTATGACTGCTTAACAACTTTATTTCAAGACTAATGTCATTTTCTTTCCGATGACCAAAAAGTTCTTCAACCCCTGCTGAAGATCCTCTCAAATTGGATGAATGCCGCCTTGCCGGGAAATATCTGCTAGATTTGATTAAAATGGACTTGAAACCACGGGACATCATCACTCCGAAAGCCCTACGTAATGCAATGGTCATGGTCATGGCACTTGGTGGATCTACCAATGCAGTTTTACATTTAATTGCGATTGCTAGGTGAAAAGTACCGACTTATGGAAAATGATTATCATGTCAACCCAGTATTTATTTAATCAGCTCATAGCTACAATTTGGCAGGTCCGTTGGTCTGCAGTTAACTCTTGATGATTTCCAAAAGGTCAGCGATGAGGTACCTTTCCTTGCAGATCTTAAACCTAGTGGAAAGTATGTGATGGAGGATGTACACAAGGTATGCTCAATGTGATTTGGAATACTCTTCTGTTGTGTTGTTTCTTTATTTCCAAATACCACGGCAAGTTTTAAGATGTTTAGAATTTAGATTGGAGGTACTCCTGCAATCATTCGCCATTTGTTGGAGCTTGGGTTTTTAGATGGAGATTGTATTACAGGTAATTACGCTAAAGTTTTGATTGAGAATTGGCACCATATATGTCCTTGGCTCCAGGATCTTAGAATTCTCTTGCTTTCTTCTGTAGTTACGGGACAAACTTTGGCTGAAAACGCGAAGTTATATCCATCGCTGCCGGAAGGTCAGGTATGTCTGCTCTATTGAGCAAATCTCATTCTTTATGGCTGTCTTGTTTTTCCTGATATGTTGCTTGTTGATGTTTGTGGGGCAAGTAAAAAGGTCCATCTTTTGCATTTGGTTGCAGCAAATAATTAGACCCTTGACAAACCCAATCAAAGAAACCGGTCACATTCAGATATTATACGGCAACCTAGCACCTGAAGGTTCTGTTGCAAAGATCACAGGGAAAGAAGGGTTATACTTCTCAGGTAGTGTATTTAACCTTGTTGCTTTGTCTTTATTTATTTTTATAGTTAATGCAGGCTTGTACAATTGCCAATTCTAAGCTAACTCCTATGTGTGATAGGATCTAATTTTTGATAAATATGTTTTATTAGGCCCTGCACTTGTATTTGAAGGAGAGGAATCTATGATTGCAGCTATCTCTGAAAACCCAACGAGTTTTAAGGTTAACTCATCACTTTCTTGTGTATATTTGTGTTATTTTAACTCTTAATATGAAGTAGGATTCAGGAGACATGGTTGTGGAACTGCTAGAGTGTATGAATTTTGAATTGTATTTTATCCTGTCATTCGTTGACAATAAAAGGGCTAACTTATGCTGATGAATATTCGGATCTTTCTTTCAGTCCTTTCAAGTAGTTTTACCAGAAAACATTAGTAAGAAAGCCCTCCCTTTACACTTTACTGATATTAAATGCCTGATTTTTCTAGCAACCAAAAAAGTTGCCCTTTTCCTGTTTGGTTGAGTGGATGGGATGAAAGTGAAACATATCCTGTCCTAGCCCATGTGTATGCTTGAGTGACATACAACTAATGATTAGGTACTGGCCTTCCTTTCTTGCTACAGCACCTCTATCTTCTTCTTTTATCTCTATCGCCCTAGAAAGCTTACATCTGTCCTGTCTGCTCTTTGAGTTTAACTTGCTTCAGCAATTTCCTTATGAGTTAGAGATTCTGTAACTAGATAGTTTTCTTTGGGGGTGAGATTGATATGTAAAATGTGAAATTTTATCAAATTGGGGTTACCACTTCATTGTGCTTGTGCTGCTTAACAAATTATATTGCAGGGTTGGAAACATGAGATTGATATCTGTAAAATGTGAAATTTAACCAAATTGGGGTTACCACTTGATTGTGCAGTGTGCTGCTTAACAAATTATATTGGTGAGAGTTGGAAACTTTTTATGTTGCACATGAAATACAAACAAATGAAATGATTTCAGTTGCCGCCTCTTCTACTTGTTAATAAGAATTGCATCTTAAACTTATTCCTCTAATTGCCAGTATAATTGAGAACCAGTTTCGACATCTTGACCTTTTTCATACACCTTACTGTACAAATGTCACATAGCTTCTTTTGCTGTTGGAAGTGAAAATTGGTGACAATTTTTTGTGATTATCATTTGTCAGGGAAAAGTAGTCGTTATTAGAGGAGAGGGGCCCAAAGGGGGACCAGGTATGCCTGAAATGCTGACCCCAACAAGTGCAATAATGGGGGCCGGGCTTGGCAAGGTGTGCAATGTTCTTGTTTACCTTTTTAGGTTGGAAAAGTGATTTTGTTCTGCTAATCTTTTCCTTGCTAGCCAAAAACATATGGTTGTGTTTTTTGTTAACTGCCTATGAAAATGGTTTCGCGTTTCTGATTTAAATCAATATTTTATTGGTTTAAATCATCGTGCTTTTCACCCAAATTTGTTTCAATTTTTTCCACATGCAGGAAGTTGCGCTGCTAACAGATGGAAGGTTTTCTGGAGGTTCACATGGATATGTGGTCGGCCACATCTGCCCTGAGGCACAGGTAAGTTCACCTTGATATCTTCTTGCACGTTATGCTTGTCATGTTTCCCGCATGGTAAATTTTTTTAATTATCTACCTTATATAGGAGTATTCGGTTATTTTCTTGCATGTTCCTTGATAGGAGATTTAGTGTATCCCATTACCAGTAGTCAATATGTTTGTTAAGCTTCCTTGCTTTTATCAGGGGGAAAGAACAAAAAGAAAAGAAATTTGACTACTATGCCTTGTTTTGTGATATTAATTCCAAAAGGGCTTCTTGAAAATACCAATCCAGTCAGTGCTGCACAACTTACCCATCTGTCTGTCAAGAGTTTAAGCATGCTCTAGGTGTAGTAGATTGATGTCGGCTAAGTCATTAGTCTCTACGGTTTGAAACTAATCTTATGAAGCGAAGATGTGGAGATAGCTATGCCTTGTTTTGTGATATTAATTCCAAAAGGGCTTCTTGAAAATAACAATCCAGTCAGTGCTGCACAACTTACCCATCTGTCTGTCGAGAGGTTAAGCATGCTCTAGGTGTAGTAGATTGATGTCGGCTAAGTCATTAGTCTCTACGGTTTGAAACTAATCTTATGAAGCGAAGATATGGAGATAGCTGGCCTTAATGAGCTGTATACCCGTAATAAATGGAAATGATAGCACCATGATTTGAAATGTTCTTTCTGCACATGCAATAATCAGAAGATCTTCCATAAGACTCTTTACTAATTTGACCAGGCCATTATTTTTGGAATTATTGTGGTTACAGTTTTGGTATCGTTTTTGGGTTAAGTTTTTATTTAATCGCACATCGTATGATGAATGCATAGTATCTATGGTTAAATTCATTATGCTGCTTCTGACTTGTTGACTTGACAGAATCTTGAACTAGATTCTGTACAGTAGAAACTTGTATAAAAATTTTAGGTTGGGAGATCATGCAAAAGGATTTTGGCTACTTCTAAAATGAAGCAAAAAAACACTCGTTTGATTGCCCAACAGCAAATGAACACTAATGAAGACATTTCTCGTCTCTCTCTTCAACAATCTGAAATTATGTTGATAACGAAACATGAAGCCACAACAAGTGGTTTCGTCTTCCTCACATATTACGTTATAAATTTCAGGAAGGGGGTCCACTTGGTCTGATCGAGAATGGGGACATTATTACCATAGATATTCAAAAGAGGAGAATGGACGTAAATCTAACTGACGCAGAGCTGAACGAGCGCAGAAAGCGGTGGATGCCACCACCTTACAAGGCTGAGCGAGGAGTTCTTTACAAGGTATGTTATATGTTAATGATTGATACACCCTGCACCTTTTCAAAGCCGCCAATCCCATCTCATTTCATTTCTCTTCTTTTATTCTCCAGTATATTAAGAGCGTGCAGTCGGCCTCAAATGGATGTGTTACTGATGAATAAAAGAGAGGCAGCTTCCATTGAAAGGCATATAGAGACCAGTTGAGGCTGTTTACAATTACTCAGATTCACTCTAATTTTTTGTATTAGGACCGATCGGTTTTGTTTAGCTTTATGATTTTTCTCTTTATGGGGTTCGATTCTTTTTGCTTGTTGTAAGCTTTAGTTGCTTCTTGATCAGCCATTTCTATCGAACTGTCTATGAAGCGAAGTTCTATCTACGTGCACATCATTACGTTACTGCATTTGCAGTTTGTTGCCAGAAGCTTAAGGTAAATTTTAGAGATTTTGGTGGAATTGCTTGTGGGCTTATCTTTAATGAATTGTGATATTAGATTAATAGTTCATGCTTATGATTATGGTAGAAGAGAAGGCGTATTATATTGAGAATCATATTGAGTTTTTTATTGCAAATTTTATTGCATCTTCTATTGCATTTAACATATACGCCTCACATTACATTCAAAAAGTATTTTTTTTAAATAAAATAGTAGCACAATTTTCGTACTCGTGGTATGTAAATGTTAAATGTAATAAAAGATGCAACAAGAGAAAATTCAATCTATATTGTCGGGGTGACAATTGGGGTTGCCAAACATAATAAACCGTAGTATGTTCCATTTTATTTATTTGTTTTGTTTTGGAGTAAAATGCATATGATGAATTATGAAAATTGCATCAATTTGTTTGAGGGATAATTAGATCTATATTTCTTGATTTAGGATTTATTTGCACAAATTATTTTTATTTTTTGAAAAATTATATACATATTAAAAATGTTAATATTATTTATACAAATTATTCTTTTTATTTTGGAAATTTATATATATATCTTCAGAAATGTTAATATCATTATAGAAATTATTTTTATTTTTTGGTTTTTACGGTGGCTTTTTTGTAATTATGGAAAAGATGGATGATTTGTGTAAATAGATCATAAATTAGGATTGTAGACGTAATCATTCCTCTAATTAATATGACATAACAAGAGATTATTATATTATTAAATCTAATGCCTTGTTTACTTTATTGGGTAGGATAAATGAGTGATAGGATAATTAAAAATTAAATGTGGAATAAAATAACTTGGGATTAATCATATGTTGTTTGCTCTATGTCATAAAAATATTAGGATAAATATTGTCATATGTTTGCAATGTGGAATAAGATCAATTCAAACACGAAATATCTTATCATACATTTAATTATACAGCTTTTGACACCCCTACCAACTATATAGGTTTTTTTTTTTTTTTTTTTTTTTTTGGGTGGTTAGTGGGATTACGTCCTAATGTATAATTACAATAAAGTTTAGCGAGTCGCCGCATTTCACTGGAAAAAGATTGAGTTTTCCATACACTATAAATGGATACGACTTAAAAATTATGATTAATCAATAATATCTATTACGGCCTAATAAACTGATGCAAATAATTAAGTTTTGACTGCAGTTAATCGATATTTGTCAATGCTTTAACTATGGTCCAAATATTTAGCGTGGTTTTTAGCAACGACTTATGTAGAAATAACGGCTAATGGTCTTTGCGCAGCCATGATTTATTTATATTTTTTATGATTTTTTTTTCTTTTATTATGATAAATAACTACGATAAAAAAAATCATATTTCTTCTGGAGTCTGCTGGAGCTGCACAATGCGCATGATCAAATGCTGCACCTCCCATATCCCAGATGCCCTAGACTGTAAGAGTTGGAGAACGAGTGTAGCATCCACCTCAACCACTATGGGTGCTAAACTGTGTGCTCGAGCTAGCTCTAAACCTCGCCAGACAGCAGTAAGCTCTGAGACCACACTAGTGGCTGTGCCCAAAGCAAACTGGTATGCCAAACGCACCTGTCCATCTGCATCCCGAATAATGCCTGCCGCTGCTGCCGGCCCGGGATTTCCGAGCGATGACCCATCCGAATTAAGTTTGAACCATGCCGGAGAGGGGGTACTCCAACGCACCACTCTGGGTGCCTGAGGCGCTATCGGCCTGAAGCAGAATCCCATAGCCAATGCCCGGTGCAAGTCACCCTTCCATTGTATGCTCGTCATGATCCGAGCTGCATACAACGTGCGGAGGTGGCGCTGAACCTCCAATATGGTGCCCGTGGCTGTAAAATGTGCCCCATGATATTTTGCAGCATTGCGCTGTGTCCAAGTAGACCATAGGATCAGAAATGGGACCAAAGTGCGAATATGCAAATTCGAGTGAAACGGGGTAGAGTATCGCCAAAAATGCACCAGATTAACCAGGTCCCCGATTTCACACAGCTGAAGCCCAAAGACATTAGCAAAGTGCAGCCACACTTCCCGAACTACTTCCCCTTCTACAAAGAGATGAGAGATGCTCTCCTCTGCCTCGCAACATTGGCATTTTGATGCGAAACTAAAGCCCTTTCGCTTCATGCGTTCATCCACTGGGATCCAATCCTGGAAAAGCCGCCACAAAAAGACCGACACCGTTGGCCTCAAGGATCGGTGCCATATATCTGTAAAGAGTTGCCGCCGAGGAGACGCCACTCGAATGGCCTCCCATGCCGATGCTGTGGAAAACGTCCCATTACTCGTCACGGTCCACACAATTCTGTCCCTCTGTCCCGCTGCAATAGGAATTCGGCAGATAATATGCGATTTGTGGCGGGACTATCCTGAAAATTTTTGGAACATTCCATTCTCCCTCATGCCAGTAATAACATACCGGCTCCATAGTGTCAGGGGCCCCTCGAACGAGCTGGGCTAGAGGCTTCTCACCAAACCAATTATCATGCCAGAAAGATACTGCGCCTTGGCCCAAAGTCCAGAAGATTAGAGGTTCTGCCACATCCCTGATCCGACATAAGCGATGCCAAACAGAGGAATGATTGCGATTATACGGCACATGAGTAGGGTGAAGAGCCCTACAATAGCGATCATGCAAGTACTCCGACCACAAGGATGATTTAAGCCTAAATCGCCACCAAAGTTTCATCGAAAAAGCCCTAACATACTCCGCCAAACTCCGAATACCCAAACCACCTTCTGCTACTGGTCTACACATCTTATCCCATGAACACCAATGAATATGCCGGCGGCCATTATATGAGCCCCAAAAGAAATCATTGAATATGCGCTCAATGGTTATCAAGACAGATTTAGGTGGATGGATTACTTGAAACAGATGTAAAGGCATAGCTTGCAACACACTTCGAATCAAGGCTAGCCTCCCTCCATGGGATAGATTCGTCATTGCCCACCCCTGTAGCATGTCACGTATTCTGGAAATGAGCAAATCAAACAAACATGCCTTCCGATTACCCTTGTATAGAGGGACACCCAAATATGTGACTGGGAGATATTTTAGCTGGTAACCCATAACGTATTGTACCTCTTGCAATTGTGACAATGGTACCTGCCGGCTCAGAATAAAAGAACTCTTTGCGCTATTTATCCGCTGTCCGGACACCCGCTCATATGCGTGGAGAAAATCACGGAGCAATTCCATGTGCTGCCTACAGATGTTAGTAAAGATCATCATATCATCGGCATATGCTAGGTGAGATACCCGAACCCGACCCGGTGATTGGTAATACATCGTTGGGTGCGCCACAAAAAGCCTATTCAGTCCCTGAGATAAGTAATCTGCAGCAAGCACAAATAACGCCGGGGATAATGGCTGCTGGCACCAGACTTGCCCTCCAATGGATCCTCGTTAAGGGATTTAGATTGTACTCATTCCAATTACCAGAGCCACCAAGTTAATCCAATGCTGCGGGAAACCCTTTAGTCGCAAGACTTGAAAGAGGAACTCCCAGTTAACCCGATCATAAGCCTTGGCCATATCAAGCTTAAAAATAACATTCGCCTCCGACCGGCGCGACTCCAATGAGTGAACTAATTCCTCCGCCAAAAGGACATTATCACTCAACAATCGTCCCGGGACAAACCCACTCTGGGATGGGGATAGCACCTTCGGCAAGACATGCCCAAGTCTTATAGACATCAACTTCGTGCAGATCTTATTCGTAACATTACATAAACTTATCGGCCGATACTCACTCCAAGAAACTGGGCTAGCGGTCTTTGGAATAAGAGAGATGGTAGTAGCTGTGAAACTCTTCGACATAGCTATACCACGAAAAAACTCAGATACTGCACAGAAAACATCCTCTGAGACGAGATCCCAGCAGGTATGATAGAAAATCGCCCCAAATCCATCTGGTCCTGCAACACTCTCCGGCTCAATGCAGAAAACTGCCTCCCGAACCTCTGCCATCGTCGGCATGGTACACAAGAAACACCTGTCCTCATCTGTCAGGCCATCCTCTAGGCAATCTCGATCCATCTCGTCGGGAAACGCTGGCTCTGCGGATAGGAGCTGCTCAAAGAAAGAAGCCGCCGATCTCTTAATACCTACCGGATCAGTTAAAACCTCCCCCTCATGCTGTATCTCAAAGATCGTGCCACGAAACCTCCTCTTATGAACTAAAGAGTGGAAGTATCTCGTGTTTCGCTCCCCATCTTTAGCCCATTTGATCCCGGCCTTTTGTTTCCAAAATGCCTCCTCTTGGGTCAACACCCGAACCAACACTGCCGAGCACCGACTCCGCTCCACAAGCGTGCGATCACAAGGATTAATATCATATGCCTCATCAGCCTCCTTGAGATCTCGCTCTGCCGCTGCAACCCTATCAAACACATTCCCAAAGACTGTTCTGTTCCATTCCTTCAGACAGTGCTTCAAGCGAGTCAATTTCTGCTGAAGGCGAACCATACCACTCCCGATCGTTGGGTATTGCCAATTCCGACGAACAACCTCGAGAAATCCCGGATGCGTGATCCACATGTGTTGAAACCGAAAAGATGATGCCTTTTGCGTCACAATAGTCTCTGCAACAACCAATAATCCACGATGATCCGATTTGGAGAGCTCAAGATGAGTAACTTGTGTTTTCGAAAATACGTCCATCCAACTATCAGTCACCAGGACCCGATCTAGACGTTGCCGCAACCGACGACTATACCAGGTGTAAGGGCTCCCAGTATAACCGGCATCTGTAAGGGCATAGTCCGCAATCATGTCATGGAAATCAGACATTGCGATACCACTCGGGGCAGCGCCCCCCGACCGTTCCTCTGGGCAAAGGACAGTATTGAAATCCCCTCCCACAATCCAAGGCGAAGAGCCAACCGAAATCAACCGAAGGCCAGCCCAAAGATCTCGCCGCTCCACCATATCACATTTAGCATATACCGCTGTAACGAAAAACGGTTTCGGCCACTTATTTGATTCCAAATGGAGGTGCAGAAACTGCTCATGATCGATCAAAACCCGACACTGTACCTCCGGTCCCCAGAAAAACCATATTTGATTCACACAATTCGAAACCACCTCCTTAAATCCCAGCCGCCTCGCCATAAACCTTCCCTCAAGGGAGATCATAGGCTCCATGATCGCCAAGAAATCAAGGTGATGTTGTTTTCTGACCCGATTCAAGACCCTCTGTGTAGGATCATTTCCAATTCCCCGAACGTTCCAAAATAATCCTTTCATCGATCAAAGGAGAGTAGATCGTATAGTACTCCTCGTGACGATCCTACGGGGCGGGGAGACTGCCTTCCCACGATCTGGCGAAGCAGAATGATCTGTAGGTGCGTCTCCCATGGACCGACCTCGCCGATGGCGTGCCAACCTCCTAGAGACACTCAATGCGTGTACAGCTTTTGACACCCCTACCAACTATATAGTTAATTATAGGGAGTTCCTTCTAGCGGTCTAAGCACACTCAATGCGTGTACTTACTCTAAATTTTTATAGTATTTATTTAATTAAATAAAAAAGGATGAAGATAAAATAAATAACTAATAACAACGTACAAACAAAAAATTATAAAACTAATTAGATAAAGTGAAGGTTATTTTGTGCAAAAAAATATATCTAGAGGTATTTTAGTAAAGATACATTTTGTAAGCCAAAGTTAGTTATTTTGATACCCTTATACTTAATAAATAGTATAGATTTTGATATGATCATAAACAGACGGTCCAAGATGAGGTTCATTTCATAGCTCAATAACAGACTCAAAGTATTCAATGGAGCAAAGAAACTCGAGAAGGCCCATGGAGCTTCCCTCAGCTATGGCTCAAGAGAGTTAGAGCCCAGGAGAAGACCTGGTCTTTGAGATGTCTAGGAAGCCCAATGCTACCCTAACAGCCAACAGAGCACTTATTCAGGTGGCTAAACGCTATTTGTGCAGGACTTGACGAGGAGGTTCGAGAAGGCAAACTTTTGGAGAAGTGAGATCCTTATTCAGCTGAGTACTTTTGATCGAGTTGGACTTCCTTAGACTTCTCCAATCAACAAATTAGAAATTCAACGAGACTTATCCATTAGCAATTATCTCCCCGACTTCCTCGGAGGCCAAACTTCCTCACCATTAGAAGACTTCGACTATAAAACCAAGTTTGGTCTCCTCAAGTAGGGAGACGGTTCTCAGCACTCATAAGCAATTTTCTGCTACACATACTCATTTTACCATTTTCACCATAATTTGCTATTTCATTTTTGTATTATCTCTCTTTAACATTATTATTTTAATATTATATACTGACCTCGGCATTGGGATGCTAATATTTTTTTTTTCTGCAAGTTCTCATCACAAAAAATTTGATTGATAAGGAGTTCATGTCAACGTGTCATTCTACTTGTGCTTTGTTTGAGTAATATAAGAAATTAAAACCTAAAATATGAAGAATTGCATAATAATGTAAAGAGATAATTATATAATGAAGTACATTCAAATTTCTAAGTATCAATTTTCAGGTGCCGGGTCGAGAGTCCGGGTCAGGGTCCGACCCGTATGTGTGGAAATTGGAAGCCCAACAGCTCAACCCCTATCTTTTACAAAATTACCATTCTAACCATCTGAAAGATTTTATAATTTGAAGGTGAATTTTGGGCTGTGTAATTATCAAACCCTCACACTTTAGTTTGCTGTCATCATTCTTCTGATCAGGCGTCATTGGAATTTCGTAAAGTTCAGTTGAAGAAACGGGAAAGGTGAATCATTAAGGTTTGGGATTTTACTCGGATTTTTCTTTATGTTTTCATTATTGGTTCCTGAATTAAAAATTAGATTTTTAGTGGTGTGACCTTGCCTGTTTTTGGTAATTTGATTGTCAATAGTTTCTGATTTCTTGAAGAATCAATACGAGGGTTTCAGCTTTTTTCCCAATATTTTTTCGTAATTTTTCTTTTGTTTTTGAATTTCAGTGAGAGAATATTTTTTTTTCCTTTTTTACACCTCGGGTTTCTGGGTTTTCCTGTTCTCTTATGAACGAACCCATTTATGTTTCATATTTTTCCTACTTTTTTGTTCTTTTTCTTTTTGTTTATGAAAGAAATTTTAGTGTAGACATGCAAAATTGTGAATGAAGTGTTTCATTCTTTGTTGTTACGTTTCTCCATTTTCAAGTGACCTCTTTAGTGGTGTAACTTATCTAATGTGGTTAATTAATCTGTGTCCTTCCTAGTGTCAGTGTAGTATTTGATGAAATCCCCCTTTCTTCTTTCCCATCTCTGATGTCTGAAACCCTATGTAATTTGAATTGGCCGAGACTATTAGTGGAGAAGGCAATACTGATTGTTAGCAATCGAGAACTGGTACATTAGGCCAATCTGGTTTGTTCTGCAGATTATGGATCAGATGGACATTGATCATACGGTGGATGTTCCTGATACTCCCGATAGATTAGCTGCACGAGGGATCAATGAGAGGAATAGTTTCACGGAGGAAAATCATTGCTCATCAGTGCCCTGTCATTCAAGACAGCAAAAGATTTTTGACGAGGGCTCTAAAGATCAGCCAATGGTCATTGACAGTGGGAGCAGAAGGCATTGCCGACGTCCTCCAAAATGCATGAGCAGTTCCAGCAACTCTCAACATCCCATTAATTCTACTGCTTTTTCCTTGGGGAGTTCATCCTCCTCGAGAAATGCTCTCCTATTTCGGAAAGGAGCGACAGAAAAGAACCCCAGTTACCAAAGCCATGATTCTGCTCAACATTTACGGACTGCAATACCTTCTTGTATTTCTAAATCCTCTTCTTCTCAAGATGATAGTTTCACAGATCTGCCAGAAAAAAATCTGCGTAGGCCTGTCACCATAAAAGTTTCACCAAGTAGAATACCTGGCAACAGTCACGCTGAGTTTCGAAAACTATCAGGATTAGTTAATGGCACTTCTTCTTCACATGGACAGAGAGATTTTATGACTGCATCACACGGTGCCTCTGAAGGAACAGACAGTGTGAGTAGAGTTGGTTCAAATATTGCTTCTGGAGAAGGGGTGGAGTCTGCTGGCAATATTCAAAATAAACATAATGGTTTTCTATCTTTTGATCCTATTGCCTCACCTAGAATAAATAAGCAAAAGAGATTGGTACGGAATGGATGTATATCTCCTAATAACATAGCTAAAGCCAAGCAGTTGGCTGGGAAGGATGCCAATGGCTCTACTACTGATGCAAATAACGATCATGGTTCTGTGGCACCTACCTCTCCCCATACCTCAGTTGATATCAGGGAATTGGTCACTGAAGACAATGATTATCACACAGGAAAGGGCAAAGGAGTGATAAGTATTCCTTGCTCTTCGCAGGGACCTGATATTGGAAACAAGAATTTGCATAGGAGGTATTCTTTTGTCTATTCTGTAGTATGTAGAATATTGTGGATTTTTTGATGTTCTCTCTGTTCAAGATTGCTTCAGTTACTTGATTCATTTCTGATGAAGTTGGTCTTGTTGATAGGAATGTTTATTATCCACCTTTACTGGTTTAAAGGTGCTGCAGCACTTTTACTTGCTTGTCAAGGTGTTTGCTTATTTGTTCTCATGATATGCAACACTGACATTGTAGAGAAACCAAATCTAACAGAGCCTCCGTTAAAAAGGGGAAAACGTCTTGTATGTTAAAGATGAATAAGATCGAGTAGAATGGACAATGAAAAAGATGGTGGGAAATGTGATAAAGGGCACACATGGAAGAAGTAAAATATTAGCTCGTCAAGGTAAATAAAATGATTTTATTTACAATACACAGATAAATCATAGAAGATTCTCTCCAAGGTTTCATTCTTTCTTCAATTTTCTTTAGAAGTAAAAATGCTTTCCAGGAACAAAGAGGCTAGAAGAGTATTCAAATATAGTATGTTACACAGTGTAAATCTAGAGGTGTGTAAGCCCATACAAATGAGGAATGGAACAATAGGGGAGGGAAAATTTCCGAAAAAAAAGCTGTGTGCTTCTGTTCTGTATGTATGCTGTGTGCTTAGATGTGTATGTTCATCAGTTTGAGCACAAAGGTATATTTGCAGGCCTCTATACACATATCTCATTTGCACATAGGGATGTACTTGTAAGATAGCTGTTTGGAGTAAACTTCAATGAATGTGGATGTCTTTTCAATCTTTATAAATTTGAATTTTTTTTCTAGAGCAACTCATTTTATGAATTTCTCGAGTACATGATAAGATAACAAAATAATTAAGGGAGATTAAGCACTTGCAGGAGCTCTATGAGTTTCAAAGAGCACTCTATGGAAACCAGTGATCATATCAGGGGCTCAGGCAGAAGCATCGAAGAAGGAGGTGAGTGGAGAAGTACCCGTAATCGGACTAGAGAAATGAGTAGATCATCACCTGATGGGGAACAGTATTTGATTAGGGAAACAGATGCTCCTAGGTCTTCCAGCCATGGGAATAGACTGGAAAGAAGGGAAAAAGGAAGTAATGCTGCAACAGGTGATGATTATCCTAAGGATCAAACTTTGGTCTCTTCTAAGCATGGTTCCACTCAAGCTTTAAGGGAGTCCATATCCGACCCTAGGGCTCGAGCCGGACGACTAAATGGGCCTCATTCTGCAGCTAGCACACTTATCAAAAGGCAGAAGCAGGGATCCACCTCAAGCAATTGTGGTGAATGTTCTACATCATTCTCTGATGATCCAGAAGTAATGTTTCTTAGTTCATCAGCCAAAGCGCCATCGTTGAGATCTACTTCTAGTGGTGTTTCCAATTTACAGCCAATTATTGAGGTTGATGAATTTTCTCCTCAGCCAAGATGTAATGACCATGATGAAGATGCTAGGGCCAGACAGGTTGAAGCAGATGAGATGCTGGCTCGTGAACTTCAAGAACAACTTTACAATGAAGTGCCTGTTTTTGGAGTTGAAGAGGTACATCCCTCATTTAAATTCGTGTAGCCATTTTTCTATTTCACCTGTGACGAGCCAGTAATATTCTTTATCTTGTCATGCTTTTCCCAATTTGATGGCAGGTTGATGAGCACATCGCACTGGCCTTGCAGCACCGGAATGATTCTGATCATGGTTTTTCTCGGGCAAGGCATCCTGTGCTGAGTGCAGTGAGTTTTCCTGTTCTTGATGCATACAAATTTATACTGTTTTCTGTGGTCTTGATCTCTGTTTGCTTCTAGACACTTTCAGCAGCTTATCTATTGGTTTAGCTTCTCTTTCACTCCGAGTAGATTCAATAATCTGTGCAAGTTAATTTTATTAAGCCATTTCAGAGGTTATCAAAAACTTCTAGTCAGATGCCGATGTTGCATTATGAACAATGCATCTTATCATTTAATTGTGTGAAATGGTCTGTGTTAACTCAAAGTATAATGTTCTTTGCATATAGTTGGATTGGTTGTATTTTGTTGTTGGACCCATACGTCTGCCAATAAGTCAACTTTGTACAAAAGTTAATTACAATGACCTCCACAAGTAGAAGGCGGAATTGGAGATTATACCCCTCTCTTTTAAAATTATATAAGCCTCCCATTCAAGTTTCCGTTGTTGAATTCCCCAAATGGCAAATTGGAAAAGATTGAATTATTCTCTCTTCAAATAAAGAAATAAATTAAGAGATGATCAATTATAAAGACCTTCCTTTAGGGTGATTACTGATTAGAACCCTTCTTTTTCGAAATTACACGAACCCTTCTCTTCCAAATTTACAATATTTACAACCCTTCTAAGTTTATATACATGCTTCTCTTTTGAGCTTTCAGAAATATGTGAGTATCATTGTCTTGTGTCTAGTCTTGCAAAGCATTTATCTATTCACAAGATAGCAATTCTTTAACCTAACAACTCTCGATAATTTTGTATTGAATTATACATTTTATCTTCAATTTTTTATTTAATTAGAAGAAAAGTATAATAAAATTTTAAATTATGCATACATATCGAGTGTGTTTCCACCATTGATATAATTTTATTTCTTAATTTTATTATGATAAAAAAATTATTATGCTTAAATATATTTTTTTCACAGACACATAGACATTGCTTTTCTTTTTAATTTTGCACACACATCGAGTGTGCCGGATTGCTATTACATATATATGGTGTGCTTGCGCATTTGTATTTAAGAGCGTGACTTGTTTGTTGAATGTGAATCCTTTGCTTGAGCTAGCAGATTTTAACTTACCTTGAAATTAATGTGGAACATGAGTAGCAAGAAGGAGCTAATTGTGCTGCTGATCGTGATGACAAGAAATGTAAATTTTAATGTGGGAGATGAGCTACTCCAACGTCATAACATCCAGTTCCCTTATTATTAGAGAATGTTGAAACCATTGTGTAAATATTGGAACTCCAGTTATTTGTGCTTTGAGTTGTGATTAACTACCAGTCATTCTCATGCCTGAAACTTTTCATGAGAAGTTTTTGATGTTTTGTGCAGAGAGACTCATTGATGTCCAACTTGCGTAGACAATCCCAATCTCGGTCCTCTTCAAATATTCCTCGTAGAGGATCTCTAGCTCGAGCTTCTACATTGGGTAGAATGACAAGGCTGAGGAGTCGTTTTCCTGGACAACCCCGCACCATATTGCCTTCTAGGGGAAGAACTTCCCTGTTCCCTCCTGACATGGATGTTGACATGGTCAGTAGGTTTTTATCCCTATATTTTTTATTATAATTGAATTTTCTGAGAATTTGAACTGATATTTTATTATTACAATTTGCTTGGATGCTTGAATGTTAATTTACGAATTACTTTTTGTTATTTTATTTGCTAATGTGTTTAGACCAGCCAATTAAGTGTCTCTGTTTGCTACATCTCCTTTTATTGTTTAGAAATTTTCTGTCCAAACATCTCTTTGCATTTGATTTCCTCCTGAGCAACTGTGTCAAAATATTAGTACTGTGTCTAGTTATAATGAAAGTGAAACTACAATGATTATGGTAATTGCATGGCCGCTAAAATCATTCAAAAGACCACATAAAGAGCCTTCCAATAATCAAGCATAGTTGAAGCGCAGCCTCAATAAAGATTTGGCGGATAGTTTTCTTCATCTGGAGATCAAGAGTGAATTCCCTTTGTTGAAAGAATGCTGGGCTGTAGTTATGTTTTGTGATTGATATGCAGTGGCTGGTAGCTCTGGAATTTCTCTTTTAACATCTCTTGATTGTTGCGTCATCTACTTGTTCACTGTGCTTTTGGAGGCTTCTGGTGTTCATAAAGTCAGTTCCAATATATGATTTCTAGTCGAATGAATGATCTCCAACCAATCCTTTTTTCCTATTTGATAATCAGTTATCCCTATTTCTGTTGAGTTTATACATGGGGAAAGTGGATGATGCTCATCTATGTTGTTTTTTTCACCTTCTCTGTTGTACACATTGGAGTCTAGGGGTTTATTTGACAAAACATGTAGCTATTGTGTGAAATGTTGTAGTTCCTATAGTATTTATTCCTCCTTTTGCAGAGAATGCATATACTCGGAGCATTGGAAGAGTTCAATGACATGGGAGTGAGCACTGGCATTCTTGAAGCCCAGCGTGACTTCAATGAGTAAGAATTATTTGTGCACCATTCTGAAAAGTGGGCAATCTACATGTGATCATATGTGCATTTCTTTGTGTAAAATAGAACAGACTTTTGTGGACTAATCACCAAGGAACTTTGGGAAGCAAACAACTACTTTGTTTTTTACCAGAAACCAAAAAAATACACCAAATCTTTGTTTTTCCTTTGCAAGTATCATCACAGCTGCTAAAATCTCTTCCATGCTTTTGCTCCTTGTGCTTTTCTGCAGAATGTGCATAAAAGTTCATAATATAAATACTTAACCAGCTTGTCTGCATTAGTAGCTAAAGTGAACTCAAATGGAGATAAGACAGTCGTATTTACTTGATAATTATCTCAGGCTGCTCCTCAAGCTCAAAATACACTCAGATTGTCATGGGAATCTTACAGATAAGATTCTTGATTGTCAGTAGGATAAAAGGGAAACTAGAATTCAATATCAAGTCTTTTCTTATTTGGTTTGTTTTTCAAATTCTTGTAAAATTCAAGCCCTTTCCTCAAAGCATTGTTGATACATAGTGTGCAGTGAACGTGTCAAATATACTACCAAGTGATCTTACATTTATCTGAACATTCAGAAGCTTTATTTGGGTTGATCAGGTTATATTTTCATTGATTATATGGTCGCCTTTTTATCCGCCACTATCTTATATTTTGCAGTGCTCACCATGTTCTTTGAATAAAACTTCTGCTATGTTCTAACTTCTCCTGCCAATAACGTCTATAGGAATGATTATGAAATGTTATTGGCTCTTGATGAGAACAATGATCAGCATGGTGGTGCACCTATTCATTTGATTAACGGCCTTCCACAATCTACCGTTCAGGTAATCATCTCAGAACTGATACTGCAATAAACATAATCACTCAGTGACTAAATAATGTACCTCATGCCTCTTCCAGAATGTGGTTGCGTATCTTTGCTCATCGTGTCGATCTGTTTTATGCAGAGTGATAATTTTGAAGAAGCCTGTGCAATTTGTCTTGATACTCCTACCATTGGGGACATTATACGCCATCTCCCATGTTTACACAAATTTCACAAGGATGTATGGACTCTTAAAAGCTACACCATGCCCTCTCCTTATTCCAGTTTGTGCATGCAATTTTATCTCCGCCTTTCCAACCATATACTGCTGCACTTTTGTTCTTTTCTTTTTTGGTGGGTGGTAGCGGGGGGCTATAAGAGGCGCTGTCTTCTTGTCTACAGTTAACTTTTGATATTAGGTAATATACCTTAGAAGTGCTAATGCTGGAAATCTTCAAATGTGACAGTGTATTGATCCATGGCTGAGGAGGAGAACATCTTGTCCAGTTTGCAAGTCATCAATAACTTGATATGCTCCTATGGTCCATTGTCCTATTCCAAGCTGAACTAGCTCCCGAAGTAATAGCATTCCATGTAGTGTCAAGGAATTAGATATAATCTCTCTGCAGGCATTTATGTTAATAGATTGCCTTTGATGATAAGTTTGCTGCTGCTGAAACAACGCAAGTAGCATGCTTATGCCTTCTACAACTTTTTGGTTACACATGGAAAATGCTTAATTGGGATCCGAGTAAAGCTTAGTACTCTTGGAGCTATTTTAGCAGTTCCCTTAAACATCAACAGAAATATTTTTCCCGGATCGGTTACTTGGGCAGACTTGAAACATAAAAGGATTTGCATGTGCCTAGTTTGGCATAGAGACACATGCTCCTATCGGGTTTTTCTGGCATTAAAGATACATAAAGGTACATCGCAGTCTTGTATCCAGGAAAACTTGTTGCATGGAGTGGCATGTAAAAAAGCTTTTACGCGCTCCAATATTTGACGAGTGAGTTCCCAGTTCTTGCTTGTGTACAACTTGACTCCATTCTTTTCTTTTTCTTTTTCAGTCTTTTGTTTTCATTTTCAGAAGAGCACTTGAAATGGGAATTACTCATTCAGATGCTGCTACTTTCCCTAATCATTCAAGTTATAATTCTTGACATTGGTCCTACTGTTGAAATATAGGGGTGTACATGTCTACCTTTTGCACATTGGATGTGCCCCTGCATTGATGTAGTAGAGTTTTTGTTGATGCCTTGTTTTGCTGGCAGCCCTTGTTTTGAGCTTGCCAGTCATCCGATAAATACTACTTGAAATAGTGTAATTACATATTTTTTCTCGAACTTCAAGAATTACTGTTAAGCTACTTTGGAAAATATTTCGTCTACAATTGCAGTCCTGCCGTTAGGGTTTGGATAGAAATAGAAATTCAATCATCTGCAGAAAAATTAACTGAACTTTGAATTTAAACCTTGTCGAAGGATCTTTATATTTACTGATAGAAACACTCTTAGTAATATTTAAAATTTGTTGGGGGGTACAAATGTTATGTAAAGGGCAAATGTGTTGGATACTATGAAAGTAGAGGAGTTAATAGAAACATAGTCGGTTTTTTTGTATGAAAATATTCTGTTGAAACATTATTTTATTATTGCCGGATAGAAGCATAAAAAGGACAAATTTGTAAAAAAACAATGTGGAAATGAATGACTTTGATGATTTTTTTTAGAAGATAATTCCAATTCGGAAAAGTTATGCAGGCAGTGTTGTATATGAAGAAAGAGATTGTCGATGTTAGTAAACTAATCTGTTCATTGCTAGGCATTTCTTCCTGTGATCTCCACAATATTCTCAAGGAAGGAGATGGGGAGGTTGATGATGAAATCCCTAGAGAAAGAGTTTCAGCAGTGCACTGCTTGGCTCAAAGAAAAGGGTTTATTTACCTAAACTTGCCTTGAATTAGGAGCAACCCTACTCACATATCCAAGCCTACTCCCAACCTCCAGTACAAAAAGCTCCATTCCCTGTTTTTGAAACTTATTACTCACCACGCCTCATTCTCTCATCACTCTCAGCTCTGGCTCAGCTGCAAGATAAAGGTAAAGAATTGGTGCTATGTAATCCTTTTTAGCTCTCTAGCTAAGGTGATGTCGACAATTGTTTCTATGATTGAATATGACTACACAGTAAAACACAGCAACCCGAAAGAAAGTTATCAACGATACCAGCTGCTGCGTGGAATGCCAGCGGATTGAATCGTAGAGATCATCAAACTACGGTTGTCTCCTTTATTCGTGAGTTCAAAAATTGAGACTAAGTTGCCCCAGTTAGTGTCACCAGGTTCAAGCTTCGGTTAGTAGTACAAGGCTGAGATGGTTTTCGAATACAGAGGCCCAGGGCAATGACATTTCGATTTCATGGAATGACACTAAGTTTTGACGTTGGTGTGCTTGAGGTTTATAGCCAGTTGGTTTACTGCACGGTCATTAGCAGTCGATGTGCACCAAGCGATCTTATTGCCGTAGGCAGCTCTGGAGCCAGGTGCTGCATCTAGCAGAGGATATTGGAGGGGATCCCTGGCTGCTGCTTG
Organism: Sesamum indicum; assembly: GCF_000512975.1. Classification (NCBI taxonomy): domain Eukaryota; kingdom Viridiplantae; phylum Streptophyta; class Magnoliopsida; order Lamiales; family Pedaliaceae; genus Sesamum; species Sesamum indicum. The sequence goes on from NC_026147.1 coordinate 17,339,841, forward strand.
GAGATTTTAACGCCAGTCTGGATCAAAGTGAGGTCTGTGGACATGCGGGACACCAAACCCCTCACATGGGAGACTTCAAGCTTTGCGTTCTTTTAAAACAAAGTTAAAAATGCTCAAAAATTATTATATAGCCATAATAGGGGCATTATACTCATAAAGGCCCCAACAAATCATGCAAGAAATCTTGGCGTAAGAAGGATTTCGAGTTGAGTTTTACAATAATTTTAAGGAGATTCAATATGGCTACAGTTGTAAAACCAGCCGATGTCAGTATAGGAGACCTCAACAAGTCCTTTAGTTTCAATGGTACCCATTTCAAGAAATAAAAGGGTAAAGTACCTTTTTTACCTAATTTCTCAAGATTTTCTATATTCTTATTTTAAAAAAAAAATCCGAATAAGATTGATAACACTAACATGAATAATGATAAGTATGCTATCCACCAAGAGAAAGTGGATAACTACAATAATGATGCATTCGAATGTCGGTATTATCTCCTCAACTATCTATCTGATAATTTTTATGATTATTATGATATAATATATTCTACTGCAAAGAGGCAGGTGCGAAAAATATGCTACTAGCAAACTTTTTCGATTCCAAATGATGGATAACAAATCAGTGGCAGAACAAGCTAAACATTTTATTATGATTGTTGGAGAGGGTCGGAGGACATCAAAATTGGAGATAACCTTGTCTTTTGTGGCATCATTGACAAACTTCCACCTTCATGGAAGAAGAGGTAAGAGGTCAGGATGCACTTATACAGCCACCTGAGAGTAGTGCACAACCCATCACAATAAAAATTTTAATTTTATCAAATAATATTGCACCCAACTCTCACAAAAATACCTATTTGAAGCCAAAAAAAAAAATTCAAGAAAAATTATGGTAAATTTTTCAAGAAAAATAATGAGAATATCCAAGCACAAAATCAATATCCAAGAGTATGTTATGTCTGTGGCAAGAGTGGGCATATTGGTCGATTTTGCAAATACAAAAAATGTGAGCCTGCTCCGCATGCTAACGTGATTGAGAAGCCACTTGTGGCAATGATAACAAACATACACAAGGTTGGCTTCAAACAAAATTATAGAATCTTAATCAATATGTGATTACCAAAAAAGGTTTTTTTGTGAGTAAGGGGTATGCATGTGATGTGATGTTTAAATTAAATGTTGAGATGAATGAAGTATCTTCTACTTCTATTTATATGCTCTCTTCAATTAATTTTTGGCATGCTCGTTTATGTCATATTAATAATCGTTATGTTGGAATCATGAGTAACTTCGGATTAGTCACAATGATAAAAAAGGATTTTGAAAAATGTGAATCTTGTAGGAAAGCCAAGATCACAAAATGCCCTATCAAGGTTTTGAAAGAAAAATTGAATTGCTAGAACTAATTCACATTGATATTTGTAAACTTGGAAGAATTTTAACTCGTGGAGGAAATTGTTATTTTATCACTTTTTTTTATGATTTTTCTAAATATACTTATGTTTATTTGATGAAATATAAAAGTGATGCTTTTGAGAAGTTTAAAGATTATCTCCATGAAGTTGAAAATCAATTCGGTAAGAGAATAAAAAGAATTAGAAGTGACAAAGGCCGAGAAAATGGGACAAATAAATTTAATTCTTTTGTTACATCATTGGGAATAATTCATGAAGTTACTCTGCCATATTCTATTGTATCTAAAGCTGTAGCTGAAAGAAAAAATAGAACGTGATTGATTTGACAAATGCATGTTTATTGAATCTTGTGCACCTTCAAATCTTTTGGGGAAAAGCTATCTTAACAACTTCTTATGTGTTGAATGAGTGCCACGTATAAAAACTAAATTAATACCTTTTGAGGTGTGGAGATGTTATAAGCCAAAATTTGGATATCTTAGAGTTTGGGGTTGTTTAGCCTATATGAGGACAGATCCATAAATTCTAAAATTGGGAGTAAAAGTTACAACTTATACTTTTTTTTGTAATGCTTATGATAGTATAGCTTACATATTTTTAAATTTGAAAAATAATGTGATTATAGAATCAGGTGATGCTATTTTTTATGAAGAAAAGTTTCCATTTAACTCTAAAAATAGTGGGGTCAAAATATTGAAAAAAAATATTTTATCTTTACCTAGCTCTTCCACTTTGATTTTGAAAAATGAGGAAAATAATTAAACTAAGGAGAATTAAAAGAGCTAGAATAAAAAAAAAATGGTCCTGATTTTTATGTTTTCAATATTGACAATGACCCTCTTATTCTGAAAGAAGCTTGTTCATTACCTGATGCTATTTTTTGGAAAGAGGTTGTGAATGAAGATAGAATCTCTAATTTCTAATAAAACTTGAAAGTTAGTGGATTTACCATCGGGTTGTAAAACAATTGGGTGTAAATGGAACCTCAAAAAATTTGAAGTCTGATAGTTCAATTGATAAATTCAAAGCTAGACTAGTTGCTAAAGGTTTCAAGCAACTTGAAGGTCTAGAGTTTTTTGATAAATATTCTCCGATAACTAGAGTGACATCTATTAGACTTTTAATTGCTATTTCTGCAATATTTGATTTGCATATCCATCAAATAGATGTAAAAACTGCATTTTTTAATGGGACTTACATGAAGAAATTTATATGGATCAACCCGAAGGTTTGTGGAAGCAGGCCAAGAAAGCAAGGTGTGTAAGTTAACAAAATCCCTATATGGTTTAAAACAAGCACGTAGTTAATGGCATGAAAAGTTTGATCCGGCATGATTGAGAGTGATTTAAACCAAATGTGACAAGTGCATCTATCATAGTCTTGGAATAATTATCATGTGATTGTTTGCCTCTATATGGATGATTTGTTGATCTTTGCATCTACTTTGCATGTTATTAAAGAGATAAAAAAATATGCTTAGTAGTCACATTGACATGAAGGATCTTGGTAAGGCAAACTTTATTTTGGGCATGAAAAATACCAAAATATGTGATGGTATTTTTTTTGTCCAATCGCATTATATTGATAAAATTTTGAGAAAGTACAATTTTATTGATTGCAAACATGTTACAACTCCTTTTGATCCGAGTATTCACTTATTTCTTGTTGAAAATTATGATAATGTGATAAATCAAAAGGAGTATGCCAGTTTAATTGAAAGCTTGAGATATGCGACTGATTGCACTTCGTCTGATATTGCCTATGCTGTAGGAGTATTTAGTAGGTTTCCAAGCAAACAAGGTATTGAACATTGGCATGCTATAGCAAGAGTTATGAGATATTTACTTGGTACAAAAAACTTTGGCTTGTTTTATAAAAAATATCCTGCTGTACTTGAAGGTTTTTTATGCTAATTGGAACACTTTTCAGGTGATTCATGTTCTACCACTGGTTATATCTTTATTTTGGGTGGTGCTGCTATTTGTTGGAAGTCTAAAAAGCAAACAATTATTGCTAACCCTACCATGGAGGCAGAGCTTATTGCTTTAGCTTCGGCTAGTGAGCAAGCAAATTGGTTGAGAGATTTATTATTTCAAATACCATATTTTGAAAAATCAATTGCTCCAATTTTAATTCATTGTGACAACACTGCAGTGATTGATAAAGTACAAAATTGTTATTATAACGATAAATCCATACCTATAAGAAGAAAGCACAGTACTGTGATATCATATTTGATAAGTGGTAATATCAATGTTGAAGTTAAATCTTGTGATAATCTTGCAAATCAATTAACCAAGGCCTTGGCAAGAGAAAGGGTCTGGAACACATCGAGGGGGATGGGGTTAAAGCTATACAATCATAAGTCAGGTATGAAGAAACCCAACTTGGGACTCGAGATCCTATAACCAGGTTCAATGGGAAACGAATCATATGATGGCTTGTTTTGAAATGCACTATTATTTTTTTTAGTATTTTTCATCCCTATGTGTGAGTGCATTTATCCTACAATGATTTGTGGAGGTTGAGTTTATTAACTCTTAATAAGAATGTGTAGCTCAAATGAGTAGGTGTTACAATTATAGGAGCACCCTTGATAATAGATTTCACCTATATGAGTGTGGAAGTAGGCCGCTTCCCATGAGAATTGGGCTTCTAAAAAACACTCATGAAAAAAAGGGGATAAGACAAAGTCGTAATGTACTAGCTAATAAAGCTCAATTTAATACCTTGACTGTTATGTGTGTACAGTGATACTTTATTTCCCCCAAGCAGTCATAGTTCAAGTCTGAGACCACTACTGACTCTGGAATAGAGGTCTACTATTTCACCAAGTGGAAGTTCAATGCAAGTCACACCTTCATTATGCATAATAGTCTCCCTTCAACTAGTATACCCTCTTTAATCTTAAAAATGAGTGGGGGATTGTTGATATATATCTATAACATTTTATATTTAAATTAAAATATATGTCTCTTCATATTCCTCCCGTTGAAGTTGAGGTTAGTGGATGTTTATAGTCATGATATTTGTAATAATCTTTCTTCAATAGCATCATCCCAATACACCATTTTCGTACACATTACTACCCATTTATCACCACTTTCTATTACATAATTGTCCACTAATTATATTAAAATGATGGATGATTTATGCACTTATAAAATAAACCATCATTGTATTTGTCTTAAGACACACACATATGCTACATGCAATCGTTCTATAAGAGAGTATATTAGTTATTGGAAGGTATTATTTTTTTGTGGAATTTTGGACTCTACTACTTGTCCAAAATGAATTAGAGTCATACAACATTATCGAACTGTTATATTCTAGAGGGACAAATCAAGGTAATACTGTTGGACCAATGAAAATTTTACTGCAGTAAACTTAAATCTCCTCAAAGATAACGAGAAATTCAGACCTCAGCCTGAATATTTTATTTTATTTTTTCAACTGTAATTGTTATTTTTGCAACACTTTGAAATTTTATTTCTAAAATAGATTTAGCATTTTACAAATTGTAAAAACTTAACAAATAAAATATTTTAAATAAACTTAACGAAACACCCTCATAGGTTAAGACTCATTGTATGTTGAGTGAAGGTATGATGACATTTATATCTGTGATTATTTCCGTATCCGAGTGTTGGCAAAACATTTAAGAGAGAAAAACAAGTATAGGAAGGACAGTCAAGTTTTGAAACCGACGCATTTATCCAAACGAGCAATATAAGGAAAATATCAACTGTAATCTGCAGAGAAATAGAAGAGTGAGGTCTGAGGGTGATTCTGCAACACGCAAAAGAGTAACATAGTAAAGAAAGAAGGTAGAACGTTTTTCATTTGGAACAGAGGTCATTAAAAGCGTAAATAGGATGCCAGGGTTTTCACTGTGGGGAGGCAATGTCCCAAAGTATCTTCTCAAAAGTTATTACTCAATATGATTTGATTTCTGGGTGCAGATACAACATTATTGGAACTCGTTGGGCAGAGATGGAACCGTTTATCGGGCGTCCTTTGAGAGAAAATTGTGTGTTTGGACAGTTCGCACGTTGCAAAGCTCGTCGCAGGAGTCACCTCTTTCGAAAACAGCAGCAGCACCCATTCCTGTGCCTGCAATTGAGATTTCAGAGAAGTGTTAGTTTTGAAGTTCTTAAAATTCAGAAATAAACAAAAGCACTCAATCCACAGGCGCACACACACACACACAGAGAGAGAGAGAGAGAGAGAGAGAGAGACCTATGCACATTGAGATCACACCGAAGCGACAATCTTTGCCACGACGTTTCATCTCATGCAACAAGGTAGCAACACAACGAGCGCCTGTATACAAAGCCAAGCAACCACATAATTCACAGGGATAGTTATGCTCATCGCCATGTTTAACACCACTAAACGTGCAAGACATGATCTAATTTAATATATCCTATAGATGCTCAACTTATTAATGAGCCACTTATTCATTGACACTAACAAATTGGCTATTATTAGGTGTTCGTCACTAAAAAGTATTAGCTCTAGCAGCATCCCCAACGGCATATGCTCCTCGCATGGCTGTTATAATAAGAATACACAGTCCTGATTTCTGTAACAATCTCATCTAGGGAACATTATGTTTTATCTGTTTTCATTTTTTGTTATTTGAAAAACAACAGAAAATATCTTGAATGTTTGCCAATGTTCTCACAACACACATGCAATTTAGTGGATGTTTTTCAGTATACAACACATAAAACCAAATCATATTAAAAACTCTAAGAAAAACATATACACATATCCTATTTTCTGAAAATCAAGAGAAAGAACAACTTAAAAATGGAACAAAACAAAGCCTTAGTTTCCAAGTAAATGGTGGAATAAAATATAAGTACCTGTTGTACCCAAAGGATGTCCAATTGCCATTGCACCTCCATTCACATTGATCTTCTCAGGATCAAGTTCAAGCTTCTTACGGCAGTACACAAATTGCGAGGCAAATGCCTGGATACCTTATACAGTTAAAAAATGCTTGCCACATTTCAGAAAGAGACTGACTTTTGGTTTCTGGGAGAAAATAAATTTACCTCGTTGATCTCGAAAAGATCAATGTCACCAAGTTCAAGACCAGCTGATTTCACCGCCGCAGGAATTGCAACTGCTGGACCAACACCCATGATCGCAGGATCTACACCAACAGCAGCAAAGCTCCTGTGGGAGCATCAAGAAGGAGATTTCTCAATTGAGTAGCATAAGCTTTCCATTTTCAGATATAATGTGGCTCATGATCTTACGATGACATAAAGAACATGCTAACAATCATGTGTATAGGCAACAGAGGTTTGAGGGTCATGATAATTTAATGAGGCAACTATCAAGCGACATTATGAGTCAATCAAACCACTTGAATTTTTCCAACTTGTACTTCCCAAACGAAATCATGAGAAACTCTACAGAACAAAGCAAGGGATAATTTGGACACCGAAAAAATTGCTATATGAAGAGTGTTCAGCTGCAGGTGTCTTTGTAGATTGTGCATAAACCGGGTCTTTCCGAGCATGCATGGGAGATTAAAGTAATAAATTTGCACAAACCTGAAGACACCGAGGATGGGAAGTCGTTTCTGCATGGCAACACTTCTCTTCATGAGAAGCACAGCTGCAGCACCATCACTCACTTGGCTAGAGTTCCCTGACGGATAGAGTAAAAAAATTAGCATAGAAGAACTTATGCCTGCAAAGTAGGATTCTGGTGCAGCAGTCATATCTACCAGCGGTGGTTGAGCCATCTTTCTTGAAAACAGGTTTCAGCTTGCCCAGGTCTGCCACTGAGGTGTTTGGTCGTATGCCATCATCAACAGATATCGTGACTGGTTTCTCATCTCCAGTTTTGGGGTCCACAATCTTTTCCAAGACAAGAAATATTATTGCCAACGGAAGCATAATAGACATCTAACTCGAACTCAAGGTGAAGAAAAAATAAAGTAAACAAAAATTCTGAATGTTGTGACACCTTAGTTTTCACCGGTATTATTTCATCTTTAAATTTGCCTGAAGCAGTGGCAGCAGCAGCCTTTCTATGCGAATCTACCTGACAAAGAAGTGAGAAAGACATCAATGACAAGTCAGCTCGAAGCTACCATAATCTGGCAAGTGTATATTAAACTTACTGCAGCCTGATCTTGCTCCTGCCTTGTCACACCAAACCGATGGGCCACATTTTCCGAAGTAATACCCATCGGAAGAAGACAATCTTGTGCTTGTGCCATTGTTTTTACCTGGAATTTGTTCAGTGGTGTTAACTCAGCAGCCTAAGTCTTTGCCAAAAGGAATTAAAATAATAATACATCACAGATGGGATGGTTACTCTTGGGTTCACTGATCCTTCCCAAGCCATAGGATTAATGGTCATTGACTCCAAACCAGCACCAATCCCTAATTCAAAATGAGAAAAAGTAGCCTCAATAACAAGGTGGAAAAGTTCCCTTTTTCTTTTTGTTGTGGTTGAAATGAAAGGTAAGCAAACATGTTATACCAATGTCATAAAATCCAGCTTTGATAGCTGCAGCCACATCAGCTACAGCTTGAAGGCCAGATGAGCATTGCCTGTTCACGGTTCTAACAGGTACAGTTTCTGCATTCAAAACAGTAAAATAGAATATCAGTTACATTCTTATAGCAAAGAAAGGGTGCAAAAAGAAAAAAAAGCTATAGATCCATACCAGGGAAACCGGCATAAAATGCAGCCATCCTGCATTCACTTGCTCTTTGGGAGCCTGGAGCCAACACCGTGCCCACAACAATGTCCCCAACTTCATTTGGATTTACATTTGTTTTCTCTAGCAATGCCTGTCAACATAGAGAAGTAACAAATATAAGCATTTAGGAATTCTCAACATTAAGCTTCAGTACATCAAGAATTGACAGGTCAATTGGGAAAATGAACCCACCCTCAGAACTGGTGCTAGTAAATCATCAGGATAGGTATCCTTAAATCCACCCCTCTTTGACTTGCACAGTGCAGTCCGATGGGCACTACATCAAGTAACACAAAAGTGAAACACATGTTCCTAAAATACCATGCTTTGGAAATTTTACTAATTTAACATCAAATATTACCTGTCATAAAAATGTTTATGAGCAAAATATAAAAATGTTATCTTGAATAATGTGCCATTTTTCTTCTTGAATTTTCTTAAAGGCACTTTTAATCAAATTAAACATCTTTATATGTTTTCTCCTTTAAGACATTTTCACAGAAAACGCTGTTCCTACCAAATTGATATGCTCACAGCAAGAAATATGCTAAAAATACAAATTTGTTTTGTATGAAGTCTTACATGTGCCACCAATTAAATTTAAATTTTTCTTTTGTTTACTTTTAATGAAAATAGAAATTGGAAAGATTTTGTTTGGATCCTTTTCTGAACAATTTTGCTGGAAAAGGGTGCAATGAGTCAAGTAAATAGAGTTGAATGAAGATGTGTGTTGGACGTGTCGTTTCCGTTTTGGAGTTAACTAGAAATTAGTTAAATTAAAAGTATGTTTTGACTTTAGAATTTGAGGAACAAAAACCACGGCACATGTCACATTATTTTTCCTAATAAATCTTGAAGTTCAGCAAAAACCGATGTTTGCTCAATCCATCTATTGAAATAAATACACATGATTCAAATATATATATTAGAAAATGTATATATATATATGTGCATTTATTTGATGTAATGACATTAAGTATATATAAAAAATATATACAATGATAATACAAATAAATATTTATAAATATAAGTAATGATTAGATTTCTTTAATAAAAATTGCTGAGGAACACGCGTGAAGAGTGGAATATGTTTGGTTAGTTCCTGTGGAAGAAACAAACCCACTCAAAGAGAATTCAAATGTTTCAAGGGGTTCCATATTTGAAACTTTTTCTTTTTTTTTTTTTTAAAAAAAAAGAACAATGGAAGAATGCTAACATTGTCCAAAGATTGTTTTCTTGCTCTAGTCTTATATTGTGAGGATATTTTGTAATAAGAAAGTGCATAAATATTTTTCAAGGATTGAAATAAAATGACTCGACTTAAGATTGACCAACAAAAGCTTGTTTCAACTCAACTCTCTAAATATAATAAAACAAGTTTGAATATAATTTTCATTAGCAAGATCCGAAATTCGGCTCAAACTCGACTCAGTTAGTATAAAATAATGATAAAAATATATGTAAGAATAGGAAGCACAAAGCTCAACATGTATTCAAGTTGACTTGAACGTTTTCAAGTTTGTTTGATCCACAACCAGACCAAGCTGAAGCATAGTGTTTTAAACTCGATAAAACTTTCAACCAAGCTTCAAGTTGATGTATTTGCCTTGCTTGACTCATTTATACTCCTACTTATGTTGCTCTCCACTCCTCTTTTCTCATTTTGAAGTAGGGTGCTATAGAATTTCAAGCCATTTACATGGAAGGTTGTTCACAATGGGATCAAAACTAAAGTCTAGTCGGCTAAATCAAATGTACTAAAGATCGGCTTGTGCTGAAACAGTCTAGTGAAATAAAAACTATAAAAATGCTTGGATACAAAACAATGTTATATGAAAGGTTAGTAATGGTAAGGTTTTCATGATTTAGTTAAAAAAATAAATTGTAGAAATGTTATCTGACATAAGGTCTTTTTAAAAAACATGTTATCCTAGATTATGTCATGATTTAATGAAGGTTTTATAAGTACAATATTTTTTAACGAAAAATAATTTTCTACAAATATGTTGACATAAAATAATCCAGCAGAGGCATCTCCAATAAAAACAATTTTACCTAGATAACCAAGAACTTAGATTAAAATACATCTAGACCAGAGATTACTTACGCCACTATAACCACATCGTCACCAAAGACAGAAGACCGATGGTATGCTGCACTATCCCCTGCTAAACATATAGATGCCTGCTCAAAATAACAAAGAGTAAGTCAAATAAAACAAAAAGATACAGGCACTATGCATATACTCCTGTTTGTGTTCTACACAGTTATGAGCAACTCGCAGACAGAACCTCACTAAAGAAAGCATCCAAATACATCCAGACAATATGCCAAAACTTCCGAAGAAGTTTTAGCACTAAGTTATGGTTGAAAGATACAATTTTAAATTATGTATTACACAGAAGGAAATCCTATCCACACAACTTTCACAAAGTGAGGATCAATTAACTTGAAATACAGGACAAAGTTTTGCATCACTTCATTGCAAATATATTTAAATACCATATTCTAAAACCAACAAATTGTTACAAATATGCCAGAGAACATAACTAACTGGAACCACTTTCA
>NC_026147.1:17350568-17426613 GCF_000512975.1 Sesamum indicum
GGACCACATGAAAACAAAACAACAGGAAAACTACGTTCACTGATTTAGTTCAATCTCGAACCAAGCAGAAATAATATATTATCTCTCTATTATTAGGATAAAAGTGCATATAACTTAAAGACACTTTCAGCGATAAAAATATCAACTATATGAAGCGCACACAGATGTATAAGCTATCTACATACTTATACAAGAAGAAATAACAAATTGTGTGCAGGAGGAACGATCTCAGTACACAGTCCATTTTATTTCTCTCACAGCCATTCTGGAAGAGAGGCACACTAGATGCACATAGGGAGCACTTATCCATTTATCCTGATATAGAATAAAGCTATATGTCAAATACATGGACTTAAATTCTTCCTAAAGTAGGATCCCCGACATTGAAGTACTCGGTTTTCCACACTCAATTAAAGCATGTACTTTCACATACTACTCCAACGAAGGCCATTAGTTAGTTATATACTCCCACCCCAGCATCACCACAATTCTAAAATTAACTCTCAGGATTCTGGAAAAAGACCAGCAATAACGTCTTTAGATCCACAAACCCGAGCTCATGCAATTGGATCACAGGTAAATCCCATTCAAATTAAAAGTAACTCGGTTTCCAATTTATTACTTCAATTCCTCAGCACTAAATCAAGACTTGATCAAACAAATTTTCAATCACAGCTACAGCCAATCCACATCATCAACCGTGATCCTCTAAACCTTGATTCCATCACAGCAAAACGAAATTAAGCTACACAGTTAAATCATTTCTCCAGAAAAAAAAAACAACTGAACCAAAAAACAAAAAAAAAAAAAAAAAAACAATCGGAAACCATAAAAGACGAGAGAACTAACGGAAACTGATGATCCGATATCTTCAAGAGTCGACGAAGTAAAGGATGGCCGCAGGTGCTGCAGCAAAACTCTCTGCCTATCAATTGCCTTCTCCATCCTCTTTCTGGTTTTATCTCTCTAAAATTATACACGCACCGGAGAAATAATCATATATGATCGGAGGAAGTCCAATAGCCTATATATATAGAGAGAAGAGTCTTCTCAGTCCATTGGGAAATGTGATAAAGATGATATAAACTACACACACATACATATATATATATATATATATATATTCTCCTTACTGACAAAAATGTAAAATACTTTGTCCTTTACAAATTAAGGGCTTGTTTGGAAATGCACTTTAGCTAAACTTTTAGATATAAATATCCATTTAACAAATGCATCATATATTTGATGATTAATTAATATTATGCATAATTACGCCGCCCCTGAGATTTAATATAATTACACGTAAATTATATATGATTTGAAAAGTTATATTTAATATTCTCAATATTTGTTTCCATCCAACAAATAGACCCAGCCATTATCAAAATTGATAGCAAAAAGATTAAATGAAAATTCCGTTTTAACCTCGATCGATTTATTATAACTTAAAACCGACTTATTGTAGATCAAATAAATCTTTTATGACACTCTTATGCATCTTTACACACACTAATGCATATAAGGAAACACATCTTCATACTTATAGGATAGTTTTGTCAAAAAAGATTGTCTGAAATCAGTAATAAGTCAATCGGAGTAAATATGGATTATCATTCAATTTTTTTGCTAATATCATTAAGTATTATGAGTTTTAACTAACGAGAGAATCTATTTGTTAGACATACAGAAATAAAAGTAAGTTTTCAAATCACATGAAATTTACGTGTAATTACACTAAATTCTATGGAGTGAATATTAAATAAACTTTTAAATTAAGTCACATATATTGAAAAATCTTTCTAAAAAAACACTTAGAGGGTGTTCGGGTAAGCTTATTCAAAATATCTTATAAATTCATATATTCTATAAGATATTGAATTTTATTTTATAAATATGCTCTTAAAATGTTAAAAATTGATTATAGAACTTATAATATGCTAATAATTAATTTAGAGAACACTAAACTAACTTTTAATTTTTTTTTATAATAAGTCGGGAATTTTTTTTTGTCTTTTTTTAAAATGAATTTATAATATTTTGTTTTTTTGATTTATAGTTTATTCCAAATTCATCAAAAAAAAATAAAATTTTATAAGCTCTAAAACATATTGTAAAATACTTTTAAAAAAACTCATAAAATTTACACAAACACTCCCTCACTTTGTCATTAGAAAGTAGACTGTAACGAGGTTGATCGAAATTTGGTATAATTCTAAATATTTTTTTATTATTTAAAAAAATATTAATATCATCTTGATGTTTGATAAATTATTTGATTTTGGATAAAGACTTAAAATCGTCAATTTTGTCCTTACTGTGTGGAAATTGAAAAACAATCTGCCACCATACAGACTCAACAATTCGATACTTTTTTTTAACAATAGCAATATTATTCACAATAAAAAATTTCTAGTAGTTGGTTTCGTGACAATGTATAATTATAAAAAATATTGTAAAATAATTGGATTACTTTTTAATGAATAATTCATTTTATCATCTATCAAGAAATCATTCTTTTCAGATGATATTGAGCTAAGTAATTGCCTCTATTATTCTTGCCAATTTTCATTCGCTTTTGATGATCTAAAGAAAAAATAAATAATTTACTCATTAATTTTAATTTTATACCAAATAAAGTAATATTAATAGTGAAACTCGAACAATAATTAAATTATTTAAATGCCAAAATTATATTAATAGAAAAACTCCAGTACAGAAATGAATTTTACCCCTTACCCTTGTAACGCTCGTTGAAATTACAGTCTTCTTTTTTGAGATTTGGTGTAATTACATGTAAATTCCCCATGATTTGTAAAATTACATATAGCTCTTTGAAATTTACTTCAATTTAACAAATAAGTCATTTTGTTAGTCAATATTCATCGAATTTGTTGATATTAATAAAAGAATAAAAAAATCTGTATTAACCTTTGATTGACTTATTGCAGGTCAAATCAATCTTTTTATGATCAAATTATCCTAATATATCTTTACGGGTTAACGCATGCGAGGAGGTGTATATCCACCGTTATAAGGATAGTTTAACTCGAAAAATATTATTTGACCTGCAATAAGTTAATAATCAGTCAAGGGTAAATATTAATTTTCATTCAATATTTTTATTAATAGCAGTAAATTCATTAAATCTTGACTAATGAGAGACTTATTTGTTGATGAAAGCAAACATAAGGAGTGCTAGATGTCAAAGTGCACAGTGTGCCTGATCGACACGAACCAACTCGAAAAAGCCCAGCCCAGGACCGATCTACTACTATTTATGACCAATTTTAGGTCGGTTTTGGATCTCTAAGTGGACCTAATAGGATCTATTTTTAAATCTAGACTCAACCAATAGACCGGCCTAATTGAGGCCCAAACCAAGCCCAGACCAAGCCTGCTTGTGCTTGTTTAATTATTTTTTCTATAAATAATTATTTATATAATTGTCTTTTGAATAAATAATAAATTAAATCCCGCAAAAATTTATATATAAAAAGATAATAGTTAAGAATATATAACGAACTTAAAAAAACAAGGTCCAACAGGCCCAACTCAGGACCAGGCCAGGTGGTCCTGGACCACTGGGCTGGCTGGTCCTAAGTATTGATTTTTGAGACTGATTCAGGACAGGCTCGGTCCCAAGTGAACCTGGGTGGAACCGGTCCATTTTCTTATTGGTTCAATTCAGTCATGAGTTGAATTAGTCCAACCCGATCCACTATACATCTTAAATTCGATATAATTTTTTGAATCATAAAAAATTAATATATAATTACACCAAATTTTATAAGAAGAGAGTATAATTATCTATTAAAAAAATAATAAAAGAAGCAAGGAAGGCACTTGTTTTGACAACACGCGGTGGAGCGTAGGCGAAGCGGCGGACAACGAAATCTTGAAGTGTGTGCCGCAATTCGTGGATAGGGTTGATGCCCATAAATCAATTGGGTTTTTGGTTTTTTCTATTAATTGTTCACCCAATTTGTGCGGTTCCCATGATGGTATTTGGGGTTGATGACTGTACATCTTTTGAATTAAACGGGTTTATGGTATATCTTGTCACCAAACATTCCCATCTCGATTTAAAGATGATGAATTGATGATGGGTGAATTCAGATCTCATGTCGTGTTAGATCACAACATGAATTTCTTCCTTGCCTAAACTTGGGTCCTACCTGTTAGTGTTTTTCTTTTTATTACTATTACATCCATTTCATCAATATATTAATATAAATTAATTTTATTCCTATTAATTAGCATGAAGTTGGTGCTACGGATGAAAAATATTTATATAGTACTAATTATAATGATATATCGTTTTTACGTACATATAATAAATAAATTTTTACGCTTTAAAATATATTATGGCAACGAAGCTCGCCGAATGATTAGACTTCTGAATGGATTCTTGCCTTGGTAGCTCCTCGTCTGTTTGCTTCTCTTTTATGAGATGTTTTGAAGAGGATGAATGGTGGTAACTTAATTCTCCAACATTTGTGGGCTCAAATTTGTTCATCAACTAAGCGATTCGGAGCTCTTTGTCTTGGAAAATATTTTGGATGTTGACATGGCTTGTGCCATCTGAGCAACTGTTCCTCCATCATCGTGGCCTCAGTCGTCATGACGAGGAGAGTGGCAAAAGGGGTACAAGTTCAAACCATCAAAAGGAACGGTGTCCATGATCTTGCCCCCGATGGAGGATGGATCAACAGTAGTGAAGTCGATAACGTTCTTCTCGTTCATGGTAACTTGGTTCTTTCTTTATGCTATTGAATGCTTGGAAGTGATGTTTGAATTCTAATGTAGGAGGGAGGAAAGGGGGGCATAGATGGTCCTACTGGGCGTGCCACAAATTTGTTCACACAAATTTCGTGTCTAAAAAAAGTAATTACAAGACAAAAAATAATATGGACCAAATGAGATTTATTAATTCAAATAATGTGGTTTACAATCTCTATATTCAAAATAACCTCTTAATTATTCTCTATGGATGTAGATTCAAGGGATTGACTCTTGTTCTTGAATCAAATGTGCAGTCTCATCGTGCTATCCTGAAATATTGTATCAAAGTCTTAAGGTTGTTGCAGAGCTTCGTCGTGGCAGAAGCGTTGAAGTTGCTCTTGCAGTGGATTTTGCTATTGTGTGAGGTGAACACTGTTTTTATTAGAGTGAGTATGAATTAGATAGTTTAGCATCACTTTCAGTGAGCTTGAATACTGTGGGCTTTGACATGGATTAGTCTCTTACCCGACTGTATTTGAACACGTATTTGGCTCACTTTAGCCAATCCAAAATAGAAAAATATAAGTTATGTTTATTCTGAATTGGCACATGAAAATACATAAGACTCAAATTCGGGACCGACTTATGAATCTATTGTTTTGAAAATATAAAAAAGTCCAAATTTATTATGGACTTTTATTTTGGAACCTAATTATTAGCTGATATATTTGAAGTTTAAATGACGATTTATCTCAAAATATTTTGATATGAACACAAAAACAATAATATATGTGGCGTTTCATTCTATTGTTTTGGTAATTATTTAGAAAGGTTGTGCGTGTATATTACAATAATATTTGGGTTGAACGTGGATTGCATTTGAAGTAAATGACTATATCGTGCGTTCTATATGGCTCCTAAACGGGTTCTAAATGGATTCTATTATGATTAAATTTTTATTAGGCAATCAAATATATATATATTTTGATAATTTCAAATAATTGATAAAAAAGAATTACTATAATAATGAGTTCAATGTGAGTTGTGTATTTAATTAAGTTCGACTAGATTATATGTCCCATATGGAGTCTAATGGGTCTTCGATGGGTTTCATTATATTTAAATTTTTATTAGTCCGTCAAATGATATTTTAATAATATCATGCAATGTTAAAAATTAATTAAAAATATTATTTTTTAAATAATATTATACAATTTGAAGAAAAAGATAATATTCATGATTATTTTTATTTTATTTTTTAAAATTATATAAACAAAATAATTTTTGATAAATATATTTTCATCGGGCTTAAATAAAAGAAGCATGATAGCCGATAATTCTGGTAACTAGTATATTATTGTCTCTTACGAGTGTTCATTCGTTAAAAATCAAATCGAACGGAATTGAACCGAAAGTTTAATAAATAAAAAATTGAATGCAATATTAAGAAAAGCAATTATTAAAGGCTAACAATTCATAATTATATTTGATATCATAATGACATACATAACTTAAAAACAAGTAGACAATATTTGATGACAGTTTAAAATTTTATCCAAAAAAAAAAAAAAAGAATTTTATTGAATTTAACTCAATAATACCCAAACCAACTCGTTTTTATTTCGACCCATATCTAACTCATACATTTGAACTAATTTTAGACCCGAACCATTATGAACCCAATACAAACCATCCATTTGCGACTCTAATCTCTATTCGTAACTTTCTAAATGACCTAATTGATAGCCGCTTTATAATACCTATTATAATCTTATTCATAACTATAATATATAATACATTTATTTTAAATGAACTCTCCAAGTATTTACACTTTTTACTATTGTATACCAATGTTCATTTAATTGATTTTTATTCGTCTTTTTTACCTATTTTAATATAATTCTCATTGATATATACGTAAGAAAATTTCTCAACGCATTAAATCTTTTCAATTTTTTCGTAAATTTTTCTAGTCATTTCATGTTATAATATAAGTTTTCTAGTCATTTCATGTTATAATATAAGAGTAATTTTGATCCAGTAATTGCATTGCATTTATGAAAAGTAATTAGTATCCGTAAATTCGTCAAATGTGAAAAAATAATCAATAGAAGTAAAAACGAATGATGTGAAAAGTAATTAATAAGACTAAATAAGTGTAATCTATAAAGTAATTAATATGAATTAATAAATATATCATACATATTATTCTTAGAGATAATGATATTTCATATTAATTGGGTAAATTACAACTACCTTCTATGATATTTGACATAATTACGAATACTTTTTCGTTGTTTGAAAAATTATAAATACCCCTATGATTTTAACGACCCTCTAATTAGCCAAATCCGTTAGGTTTCCATCCATTTTTTATGGTGAACTGATCAAAATACCCTTGTGGATTAAAAACTACAATTTTATTAATTTTTTAAATTCTTTTTATTTTTTTATGGACTAAGTGGATAATTTTTTTTAATAATTTTAAAAAAAAATTCACTCATCTTGTTCGATTTTTTAATAAATTTTTATTTTTTGAAAAAATTACAGTAAAAGCAAATTTGACAATTTCATACGTCCATCAAAAGATTACATAATTTTATCAAATATCAGGGGGGTTTTGTAATTTTTCAAACAAGTAGAAGGTATTCGTAATTATATCAAACCTCGTGAAAGTCATTGTAATTTACCCTAATTAATTTAGTAGAATCAAAATAAATGAAATTTTTAAAAAGACATTCTTATTTTAAAAATAATAATAATAGTAATCATCATCATGATCTAGTCAAACTAAGGGAAATTTGAGCATCTCTCATGAGAATATTCCCATCATAGCTCTCAAAAACTTGGTTGGTACAATGTAATTATAAAACTTTACTACATCACCACATTTTCATCCATCTTTGCCTTATGTTTACTCATTCACTATAAAAAAGAAATTATTCAATAGTAAAAATAAAAAATGGGAAAAATGCAACCAACCCTCTTGTGATATCGTAATTGAGCAAATTATTCTCTTATGAAAAAACAAATAGCGATTTACCTCCCTATATTTTTCAAAATACAACAATTTACTCCCATATGATTTTTAAAATGATAAGGAGGCATTTTAAAAAATACAAGGGGTAAATTTCTATATTTTTTTCATAAAGAGGTAATGTGCTCATTTTCAATATCACAGGGGGATAAATTGCTATTCACCCAATAAAAAAATAGATAATATCAAACTAATTAATAAATAAAATTTTAGTTGCTAATACACAGTATTTATTATAAAAAATTTATTTGGCAGTGGAAATTTAGTAGTTAACGAATTCAGCAATAAAATATTTAAAATATAAATTAATAATAAAAAAATTAACTCAATATTAATTTTCTATCAATCTGTTTTTAGTCAACGTCCAAACATGGTCGGCCACAACGAGAAATCAAGCAAGAAGAAACAGAAAGAAGCACACACTCATTATCTCGCATGGAGTACTATACCATTTCCTTACTTCTTACAACCATGATCATGGCTGCCGCATCGTCACAGCATGTTCCGACAACCTTGGAAGGCCCTTTCGAGCCCGTGACTCGCCGTTTCGACCCGTCGCTGCGCCGTGGCAGCCAGGACTTGCCCATGGATCATCCCAGACTCACCAAAAATGTGACCTCAAACTTCCCCGAACAGATCGCTCTTGCCTTATCCACTCCGACCTCAATGTGGGTTTCTTGGCTCACTGGTACTAAATATTTCCCCTTTCTTTTTTTTTTGAATAATTAAAGATATTAGTCTTGATTTCCTGTTTTTCTGAATTATTTTTAATTTGAAAAAAAGGGGATTCGCAGATTGGAGTTAATGTAACCCCAATTGATCCGACGGCTGTGGGTAGTGAAGTTTGGTATGGGAAGGAAAGTGGAAAGTACAGTGAAAAAAGAAGTGGGGTTTCTGTGGTTTACAGTCAGTTGTATCCGTTTGAGGGGCTCTGGAATTACACCTCCGGCATCATTCATCATGTTAGGATTGATGGTAAATTTCCAGCTTAACAATTTAGTTTGATTTTCTCATGTGTTTCATTGCTTGAATATGTATTCTTGATATTACTTTGTTCAGATGGTCGAAATTAGATTATCAGAAACAAGGCACAGTCATGATGGGATTAGTAATGTTAATTGGCTTTAATATATTTTTGGTCATGTAATTTTGGCACTTCGTTCTTTTGATCCTTAATTTTTTAGGATTCAAAAGAGCTCGGTAATGTTTTTGACACTTTGCATTTTTGGTCATTTCGGTGCTGAACTTTGCAAAAGTCATCGGAATTAATCATATGCGCCTCACGTGGTTCGTTTAAATTGGGACTTTTGTGCTAATTGGTTCACTATTGCCAATATGGATGAAAAATTAAAAAACAAAGGACGTGTCCCATGATTAATTCAACTTTTGCAAAATTCGGCACTAGAAAGACCAAAATTGCGAAATGTCAAGAAGTTATTGGATTCTTTTGCAGCTCCTAGAAAGATAAAAGATAAAAATGCCAAAATCATGCTGAGCACATGATTTATTTCCGCAACTTTTGCAAAATCTGGTTCAGGACCAAAATCACGAAATGTTAAAAAGTTATAGGACTATTTTGCAATCCTAGAAAGATAAAGGATTAAAATATCAAAAATGTCAAAATTATAGGACCAAAAATATATTTAAGCATATGTTCATTTATGTCAAAGAAACCACAGGACTGTTTGCAATAGTTTTAGGGAATAGTATAATTTGAGTCCTGCTGTAAGTATGAATGTGATAATTTTAGTGTTGTACGATTCAATTTGTCAATGTTATCTTGTAGAAGTTTCGTACATTGAGGCAAAAACAGTAAGAATTTGCTGAAATGGCTAGAATAGTATATCCAATTAAGCATGTCATGTTCACTTTTCCGGCCATTGTAGCAAATTCCCACCATTTTTTTCCTAAATGTATGAAACTTTTAAATGTGTGTGTAAATGAAACTTTTGCGGCCATTGTATCCTTTTGTGGCCATTTATAGTGGTGTTCGGAGTTTTATAATGTGGTAGGGCGTATATATTTATTGTATGATTTATGTAGAAAAAATGCTTTTATACCCTTGTGAATAATTCAATATTATTAATATGATTAAATGCAATTTACCACTGTGAAATGTGAAATGAGCAAAAAAAAACCCCTCATGAAAGAAGAATATAGAGGATATCATTTTCCAAAACACAAGGGGTAATTTGGTATTTTTTTTTTCACGAGGTTTTCTTTACTCATTTCTCATATCACAACCGGTCTGCCAGTAAATTACATTTTGCCCATTATTAATATATCCATCACACACCTTTTAACATTGGGATTTGATGAACATAGATTGTCAAATTGCAAGACTTTATATAGCTGTCTAAGTATACATACACAGTCGAGATGTTCTGTAGACACTCTGAAGGTTCTTGTAGTTTGTCCGATTGTAGTAAGATACTGGAAGAGTGACCAAGGTTGAGGTTTCCTCGTAGGCCTTGAACCCGAAACAAAGTATTATTACAAGTGCGGAGATAGTTCTTTAGCTGCAATGAGCGACGAGCTTGTGTTTCAGACGCTGCCATTGCCCGGCTCCGGAAAGTATCCTCCACGTATAGCATTCGTTGGAGATTTAGGCCTCACAAGCAACTCAACGACCACCATCAATCATCTCATCACGAATGACCCTTCGATGGTTGTGATGCTTGGAGACTTGACTTATGCTAATCAGTATCGCACCACCGGAGGGAAGGGAGCTTCTTGCTACTCCTGTGAGTTTCCTGATTCACCTATCCGAGAAACGTATCAGCCGAGATGGGACGGATGGGGAAGGTGAAATCGCCTCGTCCTTTTGGATCTTTGCTACATAAAAAAGTTTACTAACATCTTTTGGAGCTCATAAGCTTTCTTCCTAAAAGTTTCATTAACAGTTTGTTACATCTTGTAATTTGTCAATTATCTTATAAGATACCTTGAGAAGATTATAAGCTCACCAGAACGCCCTCTTACAATTGCATTGAGATTTGCTTGTCTGCCTTTAACTAATCAAAACAACTAAAATTCCAGGTTCATGCAGCCGCTAACGTCAAGAGTTCCTATGATGGTGATAGAAGGGAACCACGAAATCGAGCCTCAGGTTGATAACATTACGTTCTTATCTTATACAACAAGATTTTCAGTTCCTTCAAAGGAGTCTGGTTCTGACAGTAACTTCTACTACTCGTTCGATGCTGGAGGTGTACATTTTATCATGTTGGGGGCGTATGTCGACTACAATCAAACAGGTGATTGATTCACAAGTTGCAAGTATTTGCATTTTCACAGTATTTCAAGAGACAGGATCTGTCCCGAGTAACGGAGGCTGAATTACAGGCATTTGTATACTCACTTGTTAAGGTGCTCAGTATGGGTGGCTGGAGAAAGACCTCCGAAATATAGACCGCAACACGACTCCGTGGCTAGTTGCTGCCTGGCATCCGCCCTGGTACAATAGCTATTCATCGCACTACCAGGAATTTGAGTGCATGAGACTGCAAATGGAAACACTTCTCTATCAATATGGAGTTGACATTGTCTTTTCCGGTCATGTACGTAAATAATATGGTATTCGATTTTCCTAGATATAGAGTATTAGAAGCTATTTTTATTTTGTCGCTGAAAAGTGTTAATTTCATTCATGTGTTGGAGTTTGGAGCCTAAACCAATATTACATTTTTATGGCATTCTCTTTGTAATTTAATGTTGTTTCACCGTCAGTTTGATTTAGAAAGTGTTGTTGGTGGATGGCAGTTTATTTAGCTAGCGACTAAAGCACATTAGGTGCGTGTGTATAATTAATTTTGACGGAATTCATCTTGCAATTTCTGAGATCCTGAAGACAAGTAACCTCGTTGTCCTTGCAGGTTCACGCATACGAGCGGATGAATAGAGTCTACAACTATACGCTGGATTCGTGTGGGCCGGTGTACATAACAATTGGAGATGGTGGTAACATCGAGAAGGTTGACGTTGATCATGCAGACGAAGTGGGGAAGTGCCCCTCTGCCGCTGACAATACACCCGAATTCGGAGGCATATGTCACATGAACTTCTCATTCGGACCTGCAAAAGGCAAATTTTGCTGGGACAGACAACCTGATTGGAGTGCCTACCGAGAGAGCAGCTTTGGACATGGCATACTTGAGGTAATGAAATATGTTCGTGTGAGTTGGCAGAATTACTGCAATGCCGTGAATTCTGATACGTGTGTTGTTGAACTGTGTATGCAGGTTGTGAATTCAACATATGCACTTTGGACATGGCACAGGAATCAGGATATCTACAAAGAACACAGCCATGGTGATCAAATTTACATTGTTCGCCAACCTGAGTTTTGTTCCATCTACTTATAGATACAAAATCTCTCTGCAAAAAGAGGGCAATACGACTCTTGACATTTTTGAAGTTAAGGGTTTGCTTTGCCCTTTTTTTGCCCTCCTATTCTAAGAAGGATCAATGTTGGTTCCCCAACTACCCTCCAAGTGACTGAAATCCATGACCAAAGTCATAGGTGCAAGGTGCACTCGCCAACATTTGCCCTTTTATTTGTTCAGGAGTCACAATGCATTCTTTTCTTTTGTTTGAGATCTTTTGCCTAATATTATTTTTACAAGGGCCTTCTTATGTTTAACCAATAAACATATGTAGCAACCTTTGTTTATATAGCATATATGGCAAAATTACAATTTTAGTTCTGTATGTTGGGGGTGGCGACCGTCGTTTTGTAAGTAAGGTACTGGCAATTTTAATTCTCAAATTTATGATTTCGTGGTAGTTTTAATCTATTTGGTCAAAATCAACTGTAGATCAATCGGGACAATTGGGGATTTTATGAAAATTAGGACTTTTTTGCCAATTGAACGGAAAGTTGGACATGGCATTTAGGTCAAGCCAAATTGTGGTGAGGGATTTATGCAAAATGTGATGAGGAGGGGGAAAAGGACTGTTAATTTACCTCCAAAATGGCTAGGCTAAAATTGCTATGAATGTCGATTAATCGTGGTCAGGATTTAACTCTTCACATCGATTCTGTCTGGTCATGATAGATAGTATTGATTTAGTATAATTTTTGGAGCATAGTGAATTATAATATAGGGGATAATCAAAGTACGGAATGGATTACTTGGAGACCTTGCTGGTTTGGTCTTTCATTTCCATTTCCTTTGCTCGCATGCATTTTTCTTAGTATTTTCAAATGCTCTCAGCAGTTTATCGAACTGACACTAGGGTTTGCTGGTACGAAAGGTAAACAAAGCGGTGCCTGGTCTGCCAACATCGACGTTCATGGATCGTTCTATATTAGCAGTCTTTTTTGTTGCCATAGCGTTGGTTGTGGGGAGTTAAGGTTGTTGTAAAAGTCAATCACTTTATAAGCAAATACTGATCTGGTCGGCGAATGCTAGTTGCTTCTATGTAAAGGGTATTCGGGTGAATTTATAAGCTTTTCAAGGAACTTTTAAGATGTCTGAGAATTGGGATGGTTTCATTTTTTGGTACCTTATATTTAGACCTCATCAATTTTGATTCCAAATTTTCTTAAATGATCAGAGTTAGTTCTGACTGTTAGTTGAAGAGATACATAAACAAACGTGAGTCACATCAAAAGTGTCGTGCAATTGAAGAGACAATCTCAGTCTCCAAAAATCATAGGCCATTTAGGAGGGAAAATTTCAGTTTGTTTTGCTCTATTCTCTACCAGAAACAGACCCATTTGGGAGATATCAAAGCTCATCTACTTAGAATGATGGCCACCTGCAAATCACGTGCTTTCTTTTTATTTTATATTTTATTGAAAGTTGACTTTAAGACTAAATTTGTGGGAAAAAAAAGGAAAAAATGTATTTTTGGTGCCTTACGATAGATTATGTTATATTTTTTGTTTCATTTTTTACGAGCTTAGCATATTTAGTTCCATAGGATAAATGTTATAGTATTTTTTATCCCATAGAATAAAATTGTAACACATTTGATCTCATAATATGTTATATTGTGACACATGTAGTCCTGTAGGATATAAAGCTGTTTATATCCTATGGGCCAAATGTGCCACAATTTTTATCATATGGAATCAAATATGTCAAAGATTTATCCTATGAGATTAAATATGTTAAGTTTGTAAATTGTGGGATAAAAAATATAACACATTGCAGAATTAAAAATACAATTTTTCCAAAAAAAAATTGAAATGTTAGGGCCATTTAAATATTGGCATATTGAGGATAAATTTCACCATAAATTACAAAATTGACCCAAAATCAAACTTGATTTGGGGATTTAGAATTTTTAGGTCAAATAAGGTGGCATGGATGTTTGAAATCAAAGTAGAAAATTTTATTTTCAATAGGATTTGGAGTTCAATCTATCAAAGCTAAATTTGAACTTACTACCACTTGAATTGTCCAAAAGTAATAACATTTTGCTTGCAAGGTTTTTTATATATCCTATTTTTAGATGTTTGCATATTTGAGTTTGACTCATATATTTCATATGTTTTATTTAAATATATATATAGATTTTGCATTAATATGAAAAAAATGTATGTAACTAAAAATAAATATTTGAATGGTTCCATGTTTAAATAAAAAGGAAAGGAGAGATGTTTGTATATTTTATGTAAAACATGGCTCAATTATTAAAATATTTAGTACATATTAATTTATGATTATTTTAAATATAACTCATTAATAAATGTACAACTTCATTCTACATAAAGTATTAATATTTTTATTCATTTATTAGATTAATTATTTAAAGAATTATATTAGTCATACTTGATTTATGTAAAAATTATTGTGATATTATTATCTCAATTGTTGAGTTCAAATACAAGTAAAAAATCTCCAAATTAAATCAATCCTGTAAGAGTCACATCTCACATGTCAATTTTGGGCGTATTTTACAATTTCCAACGAAATTTGTCCTCAATGTGCTATTTTTTTTTTTAGGATAAATTACAACTCTTCGCGTGGGTTTCTATACTGGACCTCCCGCTTTCACTACTAGTTCTACGTTTATAAAAAACGCGCCTAGAAATGTAACTATCACTACTATCACTTATAATGGACGTATCAATAGAAATTTGAGACTGAAGATAACTGTCAACGCAACTAGTAATGTGATTATTCTAACTAGATTAAGTATCGTACATGTAACGATTATATAAGGAATCTTCACTCGAAAATCCATTACTCATAGAACAGTCCTTTTGAGGTTTTGTATAATTATAAACACTTCTTATAATTTAAAAACTTATAAATACTTTTAATTTTGATGAAATTATGTGATTTTTAATGAAGGTATAAAATTGTCAACTTTATTTAGACTCGACATTCACATGCACTTTGGAGAATACTACAGCCATTACTATCTCCATTTTAGGAGGAAAAGGGTAGGAGGAGGAAGAAGAAAATAATTTCTTTTCTTTTTTTTGTTTAAAGTATTAATTAATATTACGTTATAAATTTCAATCATTAATAATTAATATACCGTTAATTGTCAATACTAAATATTTATAATTAATTAATAACTACTATTATAATAGATTAACTATTATTAAAGTAGACTCATATCCGTACATGCATTGGTGGGATATCCACCATTAGAAACAACAAGCAATTACTACTAGAAGAATTATAACATTTAACTACGATTAATTGTCATGATTAAAAATAAATAGTCGTAGCTAATAGTTATTGACCACGTCTATGCAGCGGTTGTTAGCTGTGGTTTTTACGAGGGTGGCCAAAAAGAGCCACGGAAAATAGTTTTTTTGTGGTAGGAAAGCTAGTTTTTCTGCATCAATTTTATTTAACTATAGTTAATAGTAGTCATTTACCATTGTTTTTAGCCATAGCCACTAATATTGTAGTTAATAGTAATTTTTTTTTTCTAGTGTACTGTGGCTATTCACTTTGGTCAATTACTATAATAAAAAGTAAAAAATTGTGGTAGATACTAATTAACTATGAACGCTCAATGGTTATTAGACGTTGTTTCTACAACTGATGCCAAAACATTTAGTACAACTAATTAAAAACTGTGGTAATATTTTGGTTATAAGTAAAAATTATAGTAAATATTAATTAACCGTGTCCGAAACTTAAATTTTAACATTAATTTTATCTTATCACGATAGATAGTATTGGTATATTATAATTATTAATCTCTAATAGATTATATTATTGGAAATAATCAATTTTTCATACAATCAATAATTAATCTAATTAATTCAAGAATCAATTATTCGACTTAAACGAGACCTCTTCCTTGCACGACCTTAAAAACAAGAGGTTCCCTAAACGTTATCCGATCGATGAGGGGGAAAAGGGGATCCTTTAGGTCTAAGAATTATGTATATTTTTAAATGAAAATGATAAATTATTATTTATTAATATTTGACAATAACCCATAAATATAATAATTATATACTGATCATCAGTATCAAATATATAATTATATCTAATCAACATCTATTATAAAAATCGAATAACACCTTACAGGATGGTGGGGTTCGAACCATTTACCTTAAAGTTATGTAGCCTCAATTTCGCCAATTAAACTAAATCTTATCAGTCAGATCAAGAATTAAATTGAAAACAAAAAATATTAGTTCTCACTTCTTGGATTTGAGTTTTTGTTTTTTTTTTTTTTTTTTTTGGGTTGGGAGTACTTTTGTTTTCAAATTTTGAACAAGTGCTTTACATATGTTGTGGCAACATGTATGCACAATGAATCAATTCTGCCTTATCTTAGGTTGAGTGTTGATAGAATGATTAAATGTTGGTGTAGAACAGGCTGTGCTTATTTGTTAACATGTAATGGCCCACTCATACCCCTCTTAGAGGACATTTGGTGTTGAAATTGGGCAAAAACTTTAGATACTTGTTATTTTCAAGCATTTATGTGCATCATACATTAATGATTTATTGAAGCTGTCTAATAAATTCCCACCAAAAAACAAAAAAAAATCAGTATATAGGTCTATTAATTCAATGTGATCATTATTTTTATCGAGATTATGTTAGAAGTTAATTTTCAGAATTTTCGGTATACAGATAAGAAAATTGTGCTCAAAATTAATATTTAGAGTGTCTTGTAATAATATTCTTTATTTTTTTTCTTTCCTAACGTTTCTTGTTATTTTCGAGAACTTAGTGTATCTAAAATGGTTTGAAGGTGTCTATAAATATATATATATATATATATAAACAAAATAATTATCTAGTCCCTTTAATCCAAAATGATCATTATACTTATCCCGATTATGTTAAAAATTAATTCTCAGAATTTTTTAATTACGGGCGCGGCCCGCTTAATTTTTCTAATATTTATCGTACATGCCCTCAATTTTTTTTTCAAAATAAAAGAGAAGCGTTATAATGCCAAGAAAATAAATTAAATCAATACATTAATGTATTGATCAACCCCAATAAATAAGGTAGAAGAATTCAAAAAAAAAGAATGATGATGTGATGGTTGATGAGCATGGTTCCACATAGCACATGGTGCACACATGCATAGCCCCCATGGTACATGGATCAAAACTAATAGTTGGTGTTGTTAGGAATATGAAATAATCCAATGAATATTAATTTGGTTGATGATTGAGAATGGAATGGATGGTTGAAATTGATGTGCATGTGCTTCATGTGTATGGTAGGGAGACATGGTGGTCTAAGTGACACTAGTTTTTGCTTCATCTAACCCCATTTCATTTAATTGCATTTATCTTACTATATACCTACACATTTCCATGGCCTCACTTGCAATAATTACAACCTTTTTTAGGGTTTATTTTTTTAGGGTTCCCTCTTTGTTTGCTCATAGATAATTAGGGTTTTTTGTTTTATTCTTTTTATGGGATAATGTTAGATGTCTTGATATAATGTCGATTTTCATGGTTGTAGTAGTAACATTCCCGGATATAGAACACCAACACGGTGGTCTAATTATTAAGTGCTGGGTTTTTATTTGAATATCACGAATTTGAATTTTATTTAAAATACAGAGCCCGGTACTCTGTATATATATACAGGTGTAGTCCGAGTCGGAATTGTTGGTTTCATAATGTATGATTGAATGAAAATTGGTGTTCATTTCTAATGTGCTGGTGGGGTTACGCCGATAATCAAGTTGAGCTATATTTCAACTAATTTTGACCAAAAAAAAAAAAATTGTGATGGTTAGTTTTTTTAATTAGATAGTCACAATAGAACTGGCTCGATCTAACTTTTAATTCAACAGGAAAAAAAGAACAAAACATTTATAGACCTTTAATAAAAAAATCTTACATAATAATAAAAATAATTTCTGGTTTTTATTTTATATTATTATTATTATTATTGTTGTTGTTGTTATTATTATTATTACCGGAGTTGAATGAATGGTATTTAATGTAGCCAAACATTATATATTAATATTTTAGCGTCTATCTGCATAAAAAAAATTGTGCCCTTAATCGCATAACTCGACTCAATTAGAGAAATAAATAAATAAATAAACGAATTGGAAATTTGGAAAACTTGTCTCCACAAAATAGAAGTAAATAAAGTTTTTTTTTAATATATTTACGCCTAAACATTTTGTGGTGCCTAATTTTGTCAACGTGACTTGGCTCAAATAATAAAGAAGTGTTTGTAATAACTCTAAGGATAATTACGCTACTCACTCTTCAAACTTGGTGTAATCATTATGAGCGTTAGTTTTATCGTGTTTGAAAATTCAAATATAAATATAAATATATATTTGATGGGTAAAAATGGATATAATCTCAATGTAATTCTCTGGTTATTCTATACAAGAATGTATTTGACAAATTCAAAGATAAAATTTTCTTGTAAATCTCCTTTGACTTGGTTTGAATTTCTATAACGTTAATTTGAGAGCTCGAGCTTATAGTCCCGAATTAAACACTATAGTCTTGACTTACAATTTGAGGATTTGAAAAAGTGGATTTGCCACTTGGATCTTCTTCAGAATATATTTGGATATTTATAACGTTAATTCAAGAGCTTACGCCTGCAACTCAAATTAAATACTATAATTTGTGGTGCCACTTCAACGAACAACTTAATCTCCGCATTGAGCGCTTTGAATATTCTTGAACTCGATGAACTCATAGAGAGAATTATTTGACCTTCTTCTCTTGCTTCGCACTTTGTTCTCTATGTCTGTGTGATTTAAATGAGTTTCAAGAATCCCTTTATATAGGTGCTAAAAAGATAGAGTTATGATGCACTTGAACACCTTTTGTATTATCTTTTAATAATTTAATTTAAGGAGATAAAAACGTTGCATATTTGGAGCGATATGATTGGTCAACTTGACATTATTCTTTTAGTATTTGCATTTTTTAAAGAGATAAATATCGCAAGTATTTTTCTTGACTTTGGAGTATACATACATTTACTCCACATGGCGCCATCTGATTACTAAAATCTTAGACTATAAAGCATTATTTGATTGGCCCAAATACTTCAATTTGACACATGTGGCCGTTGATTTGATGATGAAATATATATTTATATTTCAATGAAATTAACTATTTATATTTTAGAATTAATTTAGTAAATTTTGAAATATAAATAAAAAAATATAATTGATAATTAATATATTATTTTACACTTGTCATCATTCAATTGGGCATGATATTTTACTTGTCTACAAATACCCTCTCGAGACTTTTTTCACAGACATCTACTACAGTAAAGTGAAGGAATAAACACGTGTCGAAATTGATTCTTCTTGATAAGATTTTTTTTTTTCGACATTTGATTGAACTTGAAAATATATCTCAAGCTACCTATGCACCTCGTTGGAAGATCAAGTAATAACGTAGTTCACTTGAATTTTATTGACAGTTTATTCTCATATCAAGGATTCGTCATACAAATTTATAGATAGTTTAGACTCATATCGAGGAGTTTTTCAATTTGAATTTGTAGATAGTTTATACTTGTATCAAGGAGTCCTTCAATTTGAATTTGTAGATACTTTATACTTGTATCAAAGATTTGTTCAAGCAAATTTACAGATAGTTTATACTCATATCAACGTGCTATTCAAGCAAATTTGTAAATAGTTTATACTCGTGGCAATGAGTTCTTGATACATGCATTTATTCGATT
Source organism: Sesamum indicum (assembly GCF_000512975.1). Classification (NCBI taxonomy): domain Eukaryota; kingdom Viridiplantae; phylum Streptophyta; class Magnoliopsida; order Lamiales; family Pedaliaceae; genus Sesamum; species Sesamum indicum. The sequence goes on from NC_026147.1 coordinate 17,370,465, forward strand.
TTGTAGATAGTTTATACTCATATAAAGGAGTTCTTCAAGTAAATCTATAGATAGTTTAGAGTTTATGCTCATATTAAGGAGTTTTTCAAGTAAATTTGTAGATAATTTATAATCATATTAAAGACTTCTTGACTTGAACTTATTTGAATTTGTAGATAATTTATACTTATTTCAAGGAGTTTTCAAGTAAATCTGTAGATGGTTTATACTCGTATCAAGGAGTTCCTGAATTTGAATTTGTAGATAGTTTATACTCATATAAAGGAGTTCTTAAAATTATTTTTGAGACATTAAATTGTTTATGCTCATATCCAGGAGTATTGAGATTAATTTTTGAAGATATTAGATAGTTTATACTTATATTTAGGAGCACTGAGAATTTTTTTTCAAAAATATTGGATAGTTTATGCTCATATCCAGGAACAATGAAAATTAGTTTTCAAAGATATTAAATACTTTATGCTCATATCCAACAACAATTTGAATTAAATTTGAAAATATTAGATAGTTTATACTCGTATCCAGGAGCATTGAGAAACTTTATGTGAAGACATTAGATAGTTTATGCTTATACCTAGGAGCATTGAGAATTTTTAAATGTCGTGTTGTTGCGTTATCATCATCATAATTATTGTGTCAAATGAATATTCATCTTTCTTGAAATTTAAGTTCATTTCAACACTTTGTGCAAGAGTGGCTAGTTCTCTAAAGTCTTTGGTTTCATTGCTTGAAGAATGTAGCATACTTCCCAATGCATGCCTTGAATACATAACTCGATTGCAGAGATTTCAGATAGAGTATCTTTGCAATTTAACGATAGATTTCTCCAATTATTGACTCATTTTTTCTTGATGTTGGTTAGAAAGTTTAATCATGCTAACAGTATGTCGAACACTGTAAAAGCGATTGAAATTTTTGTTTTGTAAATCATCCCGCCATCAATGGAGTTTGCTTCAAGGTCAATGTACCAATAAAAATCAGTGTCTTTCAAGGATAAAATAAGCTGCTTGACTATATATCGATCCCAGCACTATTGCATGTTTCAGCAAAGTGAGCAATATGTTGCTTAGGGTCCCCATGGCGAGTAAATTATTGAAATTTTGGAGGCTGGTAGTTTTCTGGCATTCTAAGTTGCTTAGTCCTTTTTATGTAAGGCTTCACGTAAGATTTGAAAGTTTGAACTCGAGTTTCATATGTATTTGCTATTATTTCATTTACAGTATTCTTCACATGCTCAAGAGAAACAAATTCATCGGTAGAAGCATGAATTCCTTTGTTTGTATTGCATGCAACTGAAAGATCTTGCTCTTCAAATTCATTTAACACTGAGGTACTTTAAAACTTGTCATGAAGTATGTTAAGCTGATCATCGCGTGTTTGAACATGTTTCTTTAAATTTCCTATGACAACAGTCAATGATGCGATTTCTTCTTCCAGTGAAGTAGTTTGCATTATCATAGTTGTTGGCGATCTCAGCTTTTGAACTCATTGTTGATTAATGAATCATATTATCATCGAGCAAATCTTTCTCTTGCAACTTGAGTTTTTTGCTTTGCTCCCAACTTAAGTGGAAACTTGAGGAGTAGTATAATAACATAATCTCTACTTGCCCCCGCATAATTGTTGTGTTGAGAAGAAGCTTCCAAGCTCGATATATGATGTTTGAAATTTGGGGAGTTGAAAGTAGTCCTTCATCTCCTATTGACTTTTCAAGTTGATTTGCAATGAGAAGAGATGAGAGGTAAAGATTGTCCCACCAGGCATGCCAAAATTTTGAGTGCAAATTTTGTCTTTTCTGAAAATCAAAACACAAGTAAATTATCACAAATAAAAATATGTATTTGATAGGTAAAAGTGAGTACAATCTCTTTCAAAATTAATCATTTGATTCTTCTCTTCAAGAATGTATTTGACAAATTCAACGGTAAAATCTTCTTGTAGATCTCCTTTGACTTGGTTTTGAATTTCTATAAAGTTAATTCGAGGGCTCGCACCTGTAATCTCGAATTAAAAAATGCTATAGTTTTGACTTGAGATTTGAGGATTTCAAAGTGGAATTGCCACTTGGATCTTCTTGAGAATATATATAGATATTTATAACGTTAATCGAGGGTTTAGCGCCTAAATTCCTTATTAAACGTTATAATTTATGGTACCCCTTAGACGAACGACTCAATCTTCGTTTTGAGCGCTTTGAATACTCTTGAACTCGTTCATAGAAAGAATTATTTGGCCTTTTTCTCTTACTTCGCTCTTCGTTCTCTATGTATGTGTGTTTTGAATGAGTTCCAGGAAACCCTTATTATAGGTGTTAAAAAGGTAGAGTTGTGGCGCACTTGAATACTTTTTGTATTATCTCTTTACATTAATTTTATTTGGCTATATAAATAATATAACTTACTATAACTTTAAATTGTTGTCTTTTATAATGTACCAAAAAATCAACTTTTTTTGTAGCGGGAAGGGTTCAAAATGGTTTAAGAAAATCTGCCTTTCACCTTTCACTGTGTGAAAAAATGATGATAATTGGTCACTAGCCCGTAACAATCTCTCTCATGTTTTAGACATTAAAATTCATCACATTGCTTATAGGTCAAGGTATACTAATTATTAAAGTATTTATAACTATGTGGGCCTATTTTCTTTTTTTCTTTTTTAAATAAAAATAGTTAGTTGCTGGAGAAAGTAAGCCTTAATTGCATTTTCAGTCCAGAAATTTATGTTTTTAGTATTTTAATCCTATATTTATAATTATATGCTTTTATCATTCTAGTTCTGTAACTTGTTAAGATTGTAAAATAGTCATTCATTTTTTCAATTTCACAATTTTATGACGAAATTGACTGAAAAATTCGAAATTGGCTGGAAAGTGGTCAATTCTGTTGTAAAATCGTGAAATTAAAAAAGATGAAAGATCATTTTTATAATCTTAACAAATTATAGGACCAAAATACTAAATTATTATAATTAGAGAACTAAAATTATAATTAGGCCAAAAAGGTAATATTAAGATGGGGGTAGGGGGTGATTTATTAATGTTAATGCCTCTCATTAATTAGTACCAACTCATGATGATTAACTAAAGGTTTAATGCCTCTAATCTTAATATATAATTAACCAAAAATAAAATACCTAGCTCAGAATTTATTTTTTATTTTAATATTGATTTCGATGTATCGCATGTGTAGTAACATTAACATGGATAATTATTTTGTAAAAGTTGTCGGTCAAAATAATTCATGAAAATTGTGTTCGTCGTTGAATTGTCGTTATAAACATGTCATAGATTGTCTATATTGATAATTTTATGTTATAGTTTTTATTACTAATAATTATATTGCGACAAAATAAAAATTATTGTCACTTAAAATATATACTTTTGGTAACGATATTGTAAAATTATTACGTAATGTTTTGTCATTAAAAGTTATTTTTTATTCTAGGAAAAGGGAAAATACCCTAAACCAAAAATTAATCGAATAGTCAAATTTGCTAAATGCGCATTTATATATAATTACATCTACTTAGTTAGAGGTTATAGGTTCGAATTGCACCAATATGTGGAATGTTGTTTGACTGCATAGTAGACACTGTCTTTTTACGTTTATAGTAGTTGTTGTTGTTGTCTCTTTACTGTAATAGTAGGTGTTGTTTAAATATAATTTCTCTGATATTGTCGATTAGAGTATGATTGTTGTAGTTATCTTTATTAGATATAGATCTCCAATATAAATGATTCAATCAATTTATATCAAATATAACAATAGTTTATCGCTTTTACTTTAAAAAAAGAAAGAATACATACACTTTTATGAGCAGCTACGTATAATTATCCGTAAATTAATTTTATCTCAATATTACTATGCTAACTTATAATAATGATTTTTTATTAATAAAAAGTTTCTTAGTTGCTACCCCAACTTACCAATTAAAAATGAAATAAAATGGAAGTTCTCAAAGTATAATTTCAACTATATTTCGCTAACACAATATGAAAAAATTATAACTTTAGTCCCATAAGTACAAAAATTATAACACGACCAGCTTAATTAAATGTAATTTTGCAGTCCATTTTAATAAATTTTAATTATCTTTATCGTCAATGTATCAAACAGAATTAATATTACCATTCCACGTACTTACAGAACTAAAATTATAATATTCATGTAAAATAGTCCATATATAATAATTGGTTGATGCATGCCTAATGTGTCTTGTAGTAGTGTGTAAATTGTAAGTATATAATAATAATGTTGTGTATGTTTCTTTTTGTGCATGGGGTTTTAAAAGCGTGTTTGTATACATATATATAACTTTGGAAGGATGTTTTCATATTACATGCGTGAGATATAGCAATTATGAAGGGGTAGCACTTTTGATTAATTTGCATGGAAGAAGACATAATATTATTGCCTTTTAGAAGGTGCACTATTTACTTGGGTTGGAAAGCATTGGAATGTGTAAAAAATATGTAATATAGTTTGTGTTATTACATACTGCCAAGAAGTAAATTATTTTCCTACATTACAAAATAATCACTATTGAAATACCGTAATAATCAAAATACGTACTGTGAATCACGGTGAAACGAAATGATTCGAAAAACTTAAGTTGTTACTATCATACTATTTGATTTGGTTCGTAATTTTAATCAAAATCTTTAAGATGATTTTTAACTGCGGTTTATATATTGGTATCGCCTGTTGAAATAATGACTGTTACTCGTTGTGCAGGTACAATTAATTTTATTCGTCACAATTTTTTCACTTTTCTGTGCATTGTAATCAGTTATGACAAAAAAAAAAAAAAATTGTAGTTCCTTTAGCGTTACAAGGCGCGTATTTCTCTTGGAATAATTTCACTTTTGGTCCCCCTAATTTAGTCGGTAAATCAGTTTAAATACACCATATTCCAACCTTAGCAATCTAAGTCCTCAAGTTGTCTTAAAATGTTCGATGTTTGTCCTGACCGTTAGTTGACCATTTAAACTAATGGATGGACCTTTTTAATCAACTAACGGCCAGGATTAATTTAATCATTTTTTAATATTTAGGGACAAAATTAGTTAGATCGAAACATGAGATACCAAAACTAATTTAATAATTAACTAAAAGTGAAATTATCCCAATTTTTCTCTTGTTTTTCCCAAAATTGAAGAATTAATTAAGTATAATATTGGCATGATACACTATATGATATTTTTGCTTGTTATAATGAACTCTAATAATTGAAATTATTATTCATAACCTTTGGATTCAAAACTAAGCATACCTAAATCATGAAAGTGCATATATTAAATGAGCATAATATATATATATATATATATATCTTTATTGCAAACTTGAGTGGTTGATGGTAATTGATTCGTTTTAATTAATTATTTGAACGAAATTACCCCTCATGCCTTTCCTATTTGTATTGTTCTCAATATATCTTAAATATAATTTTTATTTTAAATCAATATTTAAATTAGTTTTTGATTATAAGGAAAAAATATTTTTGATCAAAGTACTACAAAATTACTTAATAGTGTAAATAATTCAAATCGAAACTAATAAAGTAGTGATAAAATAATATTAAGATTTTAAATTAATTTTTCTTTCTATCGTCTCTTTCTTCCATCTCCGCTCCCATCCCTCAGTTGTCTTTCCTATAACTCATTAATATATATTTTATTTTTTTGTAAGTAAGATCATTTTAGATTTATGTACTTTAATTAGTATAATGTTTGAGGAAGATGAATTATATAAACAAACAATACATTTAACTAATCTTTATTTTTATTTTTATATAGGATTGGGTATGTGTAAAAAAATCGATCTATCTATTAAAACATACTATGTTTTAACCATTAAAAATGATTTTTTTTTTGCATAAAAATTCATTTACAGCATTATTTATTATAAAAAACTTTATTTAATTTTAGTATATATATATATATGTATATATAACCGTGCATAGCACGGGTTCTGCGTTAGTTAAGTATATAAATGAAATTAAACTTTTCTAAAAAATAATGGATAGAAATATTACATTAATATATAGGGTAAATTACACCTACCTCTCCTGAGGTTTGTCATAATTATGAATACCCTCTTGTTGTTTGAAAACTTATAAATACCCTCCTCATATATAAATAATTATATAGCCCTAAAGGGTAAAGTAGAGATTACTATTTTACATTGAATTTTTTAAAAAAATATAAAAAAATTTAAGTGTGGGTAGAATAAATAATCTAGTGGAAATATTGGTTCATAAAAATATTTAAAAAATTATAAAATACATATAAAATTATAATTTATAATTTAAAAAAAGCATTTTGGTCAGTTCATCACAAAAATTGAATGAAAACCTAACGACTATCCAATACTAAAATAATATTATTTATAAAATTTGAATTTCGTATTAACGTGGGGATCAAATTCAAATTACGTAAATCACATAATTCAAACGTTGGTAGGGCTTTTCAAAATGGCCAAACATGCTTGTTTCCATAACTGTTTGATCATTGTTAAATGAATAATCCATACAGGGCCATACAATTCGGACATTACTATATGCAGCCATGTACTCTATTGATTGCAAATGAAAAGTTTGAGTCATTAATATGTTCCAATGTCTCATCTCCCTCGATAAGCATATTTTAAAAGAGAAATATAGCTAAGTTGCGCGAGAGAGAACCGATCGTTTAACCGCATCATAACAAATACATAATCCCAAATACCAGGTACATTCATTTACAATATCTATTATTCTTATCAAACTATTTTTTCATATCAATCTCACTAATTTAAATTATAAAAAAAATTATAACTAGGACTTACCTAGTATTTTCTTCCCGACCTTTAAGAGCACAGACACACAAAACTAATTCATCAACTTGAAATTGAGGGTTGTTTGCAAATACTTAAAATAAACACTTTTTCAGAAATAAGTCGAAAAGAGTATTTTTGTTTGACAACATATGCTTTTAAAATGCTTAAGCGAGTTTCGTAAAAGTACTTTTCAACTTTTGGGTTAAAAAAAAACATTTTTTCCCAATTTTTTTTAACATAATCAAAATTGTATAGTGTTTGTAAATACTCAACTTTTTTATAACTTATTGAAAAATTAGAAATACTAAATTATTTTCCCAAATGCTCAAACTTTCAACATATTTTTCACTTTGATTTACTTATAATTTTTTATACTATTTATTTAAAATATAAAAAGAAAAAATTATAGCAAACACTCATGAAATAAAAGACCTAAAACAAGCCCCAAAATTAGACCTCAAATCAAGTAATAAATTTTAATCAATTAATAATTCAGAAAAAAATAATTTATGCCAACCAAACAAGGCCTACTGCCAAATAATATTGGAGCACATCCAGGCACGAATCCGGGATTGTGGGCTCTCGCCACGCGTCGCACTCTGCTTCCGAAATACAGCCGTGTTTGGGTGTAAGCGATGAGAATACATATCTATCTTACACCGCACTCCAAACACCACCAAATCACGCAGCAATTAATGTCACCCGATTCCCATCTTCCATTTTCTCTCTGAGGGACCTGCGCCGCGACTCCCGCCTTAAGCCACATCAATCTCCCACCCAACTCATACACATTATAAACGTATACTTACACAGTCTTTTCTTGAAATTCGATATAATCATACGTAAATTTTTATAATTTAAAAAAATTATATTTAATATTTTTTAATTTATTTGTATTTGTTAAATAGATTCATATATTAGTTAAATTTATTTAATATATTGATATTAATAAAAAAATTAAATTAAAAATTTATATTTATCCATAATTAGCTTATTACTGATTTATTGTAGGATAAACAAATATTTTATGACTAATCTATCTTATAAGAGTGAAAATATATCTCCTCATTAGCGTGTGAGGATGTCTAAAGGTAGTTTGGTCAATAAAAAAATGTGACCTGTAGTAAGTCAATTGCGAGAAAAAATAAATTGTTATTCAATTATTTTTTGCTAAAATTAGCAAATTTGATGAATTTTGACTAATATAGGGATCTATTTGTTGAACAGAGATAAAGATCACAAGTATTAAATGTAATCTTTCAAACTATAGATGGTTTATATGTAATTTATCAAACCCAGAAAAGAGTGGTGTAATTATCTATATGAGATAAGAACTGTTTGGTATTAGAATTTGAAAAAAAATACATAACACCCTGCTGTCAAATAGGAAAATAATTAAAAATTTATCTGTATTAAATAAATAGACGAAAAAGACCCCTATATTCATAAACCCTACAAAGAAAATCCTCTATGCTAAAACAATGAAAGGTTGCCTTAACGCGCCAGAAATACGAGTGAAATGTGCATTTTGATCCATTTTGAACCTTTCACCTCTCTGAATGGACAAAAGTACCCCTGTCATAGGTAATTATCCCTCTCTTTATTAGTTTTGGTTAATTCTTTACTTGTTTCGATGTTGCTAAAACAAACTGTGATAAATACTAAATAATTAGTATTCATCAATATTTATATGTAAAAAAATATCATTCATCAAATTAAATTATTGTGCATATTTTATATATAAAAATATCATTTTTTTAAAATTATTTAATTTTATTTATAAGTTTTTAAAATCAAAATATATGATTTTATTTCTAAATATTATTAGTTAATTTAATTTTTGTATTGGATATATTTTGAAATTATATTTTTTCATATAAATTAAAGTAAATAAATTTTAATTTTTTAATGTAATATATTTAGAAATAAAAACTACATAATTAAATTAATTCATCATATTAAAATTGATAAAATAAAAATATAATAAATAAAATAAATAAAGAAAATGAAAAAAAAGGGGATCGTCTCCCCTAAGTCGCTAGCCACCCCCGACCTCCCACTGCATGTTCCTCGCGCAACCGCTATCTTTCTCCCGCCTCTCCATAACGTTTAGGTAGAACTGTCTTGACCTTGTCTTCAAATCTAGGTGATCACGAGCATCATCACTCACCTAGATTTGGACACATTGTCGCTGCCTAGTCTAGGCGACGACCACCCTCATCACCGCCAACTCTGACGATTGGTGGAGGTGGAGCCGCGGCCCTCCACCGCCTATATAATATATATTTATAGTGCATATATAGTATGCTTTTGTGCAAATATTTTAGTTTTATAATAAAAAATATATTTTTATTTTATATGTAATTGTATATATATAAAAAATATATTTTTACAATACTTAAAATCTGGATCATCAATTTTAACTATTGAAGATGAATAACTATTAAAATTGATTCAGATCCTACGACTCCGATGCAATCAATAAAAATCCAACAATCACGAGTTATAAAAGTTAGGTATGAAGGTATATTGTTGGTATGAAATAAAAACCATTAAGTTTTATTTTTATTTTTTTTCAAATTTTGTTCTCGTTCTCCGAGTTATCCTGGCTAGAGTATTGATCCTACAGACCTCACAAAATGATAACTTTTCACATTGGTATTGGCACACATCTCAAGTGATGCAAACGAGGAGTTTATGTGACTTATAAATTTAAATATCTGATCTTTTAATTGAACATTTTCTTAAAAACAAACCCGTAACGCTCATAGTAATTTAATTTTTTTATAGTATAATAATAATACTACGTTTCATAAAATATTTTAGAGGCTTTTGCCAAATTGAACACAATAAGATAAAGAAAGAATTAAAAACTAATAAACTAGAAATAATAAGTAGGGATAATATATTTACATCCCGTGACGTATGGGCAAATTTACATAAATTATTCATACTTTTTGCATAATTACAAAAACAACTCTGACAATCAAAATGTAGTAGTAGTTTATGCGATGATTGTGACGTTTTAGAGGATCATCCATGTGTTATTTTTAAAAAATATGAATGATTTGTATAAATGATGTCGACGTTTTTCAATAAGTGTATGTATAATTATTTAAATTTAAAAATAATTTATATAAGCAGACCGTATATCATAAGTGTAAATATAATTATTCCTAATAAATAATCCCCTAAATTAAAAAAAAAAAAAAAAGAAAGTCAGGAGTGGCACGTGAGTGACCGACGCAGGCACGTGAGAGGACGACATAGACAGTGTGGATAAAAGCGCAGACACAGAGGTCAGGAGCAGTTAGTTAGAAAGTACAATAATGGAAGTCGTAATTAAATAAAATTAAAATTAAAAAAAGAATAAGTATTCCCACATGCAACTTTGTAACTATATTAACATCATCAGCTGTACTATTATTATGAAGTGCGACTTAATAATACTTGTAATGCCAGCTTGGTACAAAATCATTCACTTTTTTTTTAATTATTATTTTTGAAATAATTGCAGTTGCACCCTCAATTTATGGTCTATTTACGTAAATTATCATATCTTTTGCATAATTGCAAAAATCATCTCTATCAGTCAAAAAATTGGAGTAGGTCGTTTAATGATTGTTCACATTTATGAGGGTACATGTGTAATTTTTTAAAAAATAGGGGTAATTTGTGTAAATGATGTTAATGTTTCTGATAGATGTAATTTTTCAAAAAGGATGGGTGATTTGTGTAAATAAAAATTTTGAGTGTTTATTTTTATAAATGTGAACTATATTTTGTTAAATATTGATGAATTTAAGTTATTTGAAATACTTTCTCGAATCCTCCCATCAAATCCAGATGTAGTTTTTATACAATTCAATTATTCAAGGACAAGAAATTCTGACTTATGCTATTATTTTTTTTTATCAATTTTCATTAATTATTTATTGTACTTTTATTATTTTTTATTTAATTAAATAAATAAATAAAAATTTAAATTATGGATACGTATCGAATCTATTTTGACTACTAATTTTCTTTTATACCTCCAATGTACTTATATCACTTATAATTCACTTTTCATAGTTTTTTTAAAATATTTTTTAGTTATAGTAACAGTAATAATAATAATAATAATTAGTACTATTATTGTATTATTAAAAAAAATGAAAAAAACAATTTTATTTTAATACCAAATATACCCCTAAATTCACTAGTTTCACATTCGTAATTAATTAGGAGATGGTATATGATGTGGGGATCACACCCATACTCCGTAAAATGACTAAAACGCCCTTTAGGTCGAACACTTCAAAGATCTGTATGTATTTTACTCAGATCAATTCAATCCAACCTGATGATGTACTTGATTTATGCGTCCGTCTAGTCATCTTTGAATCATTTGCCCACGTTAGTTCGTACATTTCGGTCATTTCTATAAACACATAATCTCTAAATGCAAGTATATTCTTTCTACCATATTTAATAATTATCAATTCAACTCCACTGACTTAAGTATTAGAACGCTAGAACCAGGGTCTATCCAGTGTTATACTTGCTGACCTTTTCACATATAGCTTTTTCGAATCGGCTCGCGATCTAAGACTGGTAAAAGATTTAAGCACATTTACTGACTCTCAATTCGAACTTTAGCTCAGTATGCATAGTTTTTATGTAAACGAGCATACATCAGTTGCTCTACATCTGTAAGTATTATGCTTGTATCTATATGTATACTGAGTTGCACTACTAAAATGAAAAAATTCTTGAACAAATCATTTGTCGAACTAAATTAATATGATACACTTGTCATGTGATTAACTATTTTATGAACTATACAACAATCACCACCGTAAATATATTATAGTTGCTATATAATTGATTCAAGTTCAGGTAAACACAATTTGTGTTGGAATTTTCCTACTAACGTGGTAGTACACTAAAAGCAATCTTTCGTCAAAGGGATGTATAAAAATACGGCGTACGATTATACATATACTATGTTGTGATTGATTATGAATACAGTTAACAGGTAATCAATAGGAGAGGAGTACTGGCAGTTAGTTAACGGTCGTTAAGTTTAACGTTTTCCGAGTGTCGCAGTCTATAAAAACAGCAGAGGCCGTTAAATTGGTCGTGGCGCTTTCCTTTTCCCTCTCTCCATAATTTTTGCTCTTCTCTGTCTAAAGGATTTCTGTTGCTTTTCTCTTTCAAATACTTCAGTTCCATTTTTGCAGGTTTGTGTGTGTGTGTATATATAGAGAGAGAGAGGGGAGGAGAGAGAGAGAGAGAGAGCTGTGGTGGTATTGTAATGGCAATGTGGGAGTGGAAGAAATCATTGTCTCTGTTTTCGGTGCTGCTGTTCGTGCTTCTCGTTGGAGCTCTTGCTAGAGTTCAAAAAGATGAAGCTACGCTGAATTTGAGGTAATTTTTTGTTGTATTTGCTTACAGCTATGAAAATGCTCGTTTTCTGAAGTATGCGCGTTTGATCTCTGTGAAAAATTCGCAAAAACTGTCTTCATCTTCTTCCCAGTGTTTTTCTGGTTGTATATCTTTGTGTAGTTTCAAAATTTTGGGCGTGATTCTTACAATGTGTGTGTGTGTATCTGTGTTTATGAGAGGAAATTGTTTGGAGCTTTTCTTGTTGATTTGGTTGGTTGGTCGAATGTTACCGTTTCGATTTAGTTCGGAATTATCCTGCATTTCTGCAGAAATGTTGTGGCAATTTTATGCCTTCTTTTCCTGAAAATTTCTTCTCAATAGACTCAAAAGTAAGAAATTGCATTAGTTTATTGATCTTAACAAGCACATTTTGATTATCTTGTTTCCGTTGTTTTCTCTCTCAGTGCTGCGGAGAAGGAGTTGCAGAGCTCTTCAACCTCAACAATGGCGGAAAAGTGAGTATTTCATTACTGAGTCGACTCGGTTCCTCCTAATTTCTCAAATCTCCACCGTCGATTTTTCCCACTTTCATAGAAGTCAAACCTCAGGCGGAGAGCCCCGCCCACCCCCCCAAATTTTCCTGTCTCTACCCCGAAAAGAATCAATCCCATTTCATTGTCAGATCTCAACCGCCTAATCTGTTGTCCAACAATCCTCCTCGGGTTCCCTCGTCTGAATTACCCTAAAAACATTGCACTTCGTCCACTACAACTGTGAACCGAAAATAATATTTAGGTTGAGCAATTGCTGTAATTTGATGCACTACATTTCCATCTGCCCAACTCAGAAAATCCTCTCTCTCTCTCTCTCTCTCGTCTAAAAAGCATCTTTTTGCGGTTTTGACAGTGGTGACAGTGTATATATATGGGCACTTTGCCACTCCCATTGCATTATGTAAAATGGAACACCAATATTAACATACTGAACAAAACAAATAGCTACATAGTGTCGGTAGCAACAGACAGCCCATGTGAACTTACACCACCTTCATTTATTATTGGGGTCCCTTCAAAACCAAAATGGCAAATTCGCGGTAAAAAAATTCATGGAACAATTTGGAGGGACAAGTTCTTGAAAATCATGTCAAATGTGTAAAATGTGATTGCACAGAGGAGGAGCAGGTGTGTCTGAATGTTGATGAACTATGTCTCTTTTCCAGGTTGGAAGGTTTGAATGAACATGCAGTGGATGACCCAGAAGAGGTTGCAAGAATGGTTGAAATGTAGGTGCTCTGCTCCTTTCTGCATTTAGTTTTAACTAATTTTCTTTTATTTCTGTTTTCAAGAATTCTTGAAATTTGCCCCTTTGTGCATTTTAGTAGGATTGGAGTTCTTTCTCGTAGTGGTTTTCGAATTGAATGCCACTATGATTTTTTAGCAGACCCATGTCCCCACTCACATGGTGTATTTATTTACTTTTTAATATTGAGGACTGAGGTGGGGGGCTAGTATTTTAGGCAATTTTTAGATATGATAGTTCAGTATTTTGATTAATATATATAGGGATATGATAAATCTTGAAGGGTTGGGTACCGGGTACTCACTAAGATTTTTCTAGTCTGAAGGGTTGGCGCTAACATCTTGATACTGCAACGAATGTGTTAATGAGGACTAATTTTTAATATAACCTTTTATAGCATTCACGTTGTTGAATATGCTAATTTTTACTCGAATCATGTTCTTGCTACTGTGTTTTTGGTCTTCGTGCGTTATTGCTGTTCAGGTCATCCACATGCTAATGTAATTAGATTCGTGTTTTGCGCTGTTCGATTCTTATATTTGTATATTTGTGAATCTAGTTCTCTTCCTTCTATCAGAAAGCTTGCGTCATGCATATTTTATTCTTGCTTAATTGCTTTTACAGAAGTTAGAGTTTTACGTGCTGTTAATATTTTCAACAATCGTTCTTGTTAAAAAAATATATATATACTTTCAACTATTGTTTTCTAGTGTCGGTTCCTTGACTGTTTATGTTACTGCTCCATGGTTTCTTTCTTTCTTCCTAGGACTTCAAAAGTCAAAACTGTCCTTTATCACGCACTTCATGTAACATAATTTCTCTTGCAAAACTGTTCATGTGTAAGTACTCTTTAATACTTGTGTTCAAAATCTTAATCTCTGTGGTTCAAATGATGTAAAAGTCATCATCTGATTCTATTCTTGTGGGCATGTGTGTCTGTGTCATGCGCATGTGCATGCAAGAAAAGCGCTAGAAAATGTGAGACTCAGATAAGCTGTACATGGTGGAATGTGATAGAGTTGCTGACAAGAGGAATACAATACTATCATGTATGTGGGAATGATTATGGTATCCTATCCTTTTCACGTGAGAGCATCACCCATGTGTGACCAAAGAAGACACTTCTTCACATACTAAACCAGACAAAAGTTAATATATCTAGTCATGCAGGAAAGACCCGAATTGCCCTTCTTAACTGCTAACGCAAATTGATTGGCTGTGAAGTCATGGATCAGTAATTGGACCACCGACGTATAGTCTCTCTGATTAGTAATGTTAAATTTTCTGTCTTCACATTCTGTCGGTACCACTTGGAAACTAACATTATAATCAAAGGACAATAGTGTAATAGCTAATTAAGATCGGTGTTACATGTTACATGCGGCACCTAACTTAGAGTTGTATTCTTGATGTGACGACTTACCATATCTTTTGAACATATAGGGCCACCAGAAACAGCACTGAGAGGCGAAAACTTGGGTTTTTCTCATGTGGAACTGGTAACCCTATTGATGACTGTTGGCGATGCGACCCCAATTGGCAGAGGAACCGGAAGCGGCTTGCTGACTGCGGTATTGGTTTTGGGCGCAATGCCATTGGTGGCCGTGATGGCCGATATTATGTTGTCACTGATCCAGGTGATGACGATGCCGTTAACCCCAAGCCTGGCACCTTGCGCCATGCTGTTATCCAGGATGAGCCTCTCTGGATCGTGTTCAAACGGGACATGGTCATAACATTGAAGCAAGAACTGATCATGAACAGCTTTAAGACAATAGATGGTCGTGGAGTCAATGTCCACATTGCTAATGGAGCATGCATCACAATCCAATTCATCACCAATGTCATCATCCATGGCCTCCACATCCACGATTGCAAACCAACTGGGAATGCTATGGTGAGAAGCTCACCTTCTCATTATGGTTGGAGGACTATGGCTGATGGTGATGGCATTTCTATCTTCGGGTCTAGCCACATTTGGGTGGATCATAATTCACTCTCAAACTGTGCTGACGGGCTTGTAGATGCTGTCATGGGATCCACTGCCATTACCATTTCCAACAATTATTTCACCCACCACAATGAGGTGAGTAGACAGCGTGAAGGGCTTCTCATTTGCTAGTTTTGCCTAAAAGAGAATGTTCCTGGATGGTACTGGTAATTGTCTTCTCTTTTACTGGAAACAGGTTATGCTATTGGGTCATAGTGATTCTTATGTGAGAGACAAGCAAATGCAAGTGACTATTGCATACAATCATTTTGGGGAGGGCCTCATCCAGAGAATGCCAAGGTAAGCACTCTGTCCCTGTAGATATCATCTCCTTAAACCGCATTGATATCAAATATATATAAACAATTATGGCCTATAGCAATCCATTTATAAGATAATCACTTAGGCTTGGTCCACTGTCCATGTGAACTTAACTTTCTTGGATTTAGATATATCATCTGACATAACAAACATGTTATGAAATTTCAGGTGCAGACACGGATACTACCATGTGGTGAACAACGACTACACTCACTGGGAAATGTATGCCATAGGTGGAAGTGCAGACCCCACCATCAACAGCCAAGGCAACAGATACCTTGCACCAGTCAATCCCTTTGCAAAAGAGGTAACTTATAGCTTTAAGGTTTCTGCTTCTCAGACAATAGTTACATACACTGAAATAATATTCAAGTGTTTTAATTTGTTTGATATTGATGGATCATTCTGGTCAGGTGACGAAGAGAGTGGATACAGCTGAAGGTCAATGGAAGAGTTGGAACTGGAGATCGGAAGGTGACCTAATGCTCAATGGGGCTTATTTCACCCCATCTGGAGCTGGAGCTTCAGCCAGCTATGCCAGAGCATCAAGCCTTGGAGCCAAGTCTTCCTCCATGGTTGGAACCATTACTGCTGGTGCTGGTGCCCTCGGTTGTCGTCGGGGCCGCCAGTGCTAACATCCTCAGCCTATTACATAAAATATCAAAAACAAGTCTTCTTTTTTCCCTTTTCCTTCATCTTCCTACTCTTTCTCCTGTTAAATTCCTATTTGCTACTCCAAGTGCTACTTATACCCATATCACACATCGATTATTTGCCTGTTTCGTCCCTTCACATTGGCAAGTGTACATTTTTTACACATGTCCAAAACCCCACCATGCCCTCCTCTCATCCCATTATTGTGCAACCTCGGCCTGCTTCGGTTGAAAGGAAAAAATGGTGTTCTGGAAACAGGTGCGGAAGCGTTGTCCAAATCTTATACTTGTGGCAGTGCCAATATTTCTCTGCCTATTGTCCACTTCCTAACCACATATCTGCTGTTCAGTCCTCCACAAGAATTGTGTTGGTCTTTGTTCTTTACATGAACTAAAACAATATTGTATTTTCTTTCTTCGTTCTTCTATTTAGCTTTCCGGAGTCATACAAGCTATAGTGTGAATGTCAAAAACTTAAGTTATGGACAAAAAAGAAAAAGCAAGAGAGAGAGAAAGAGAGAGATCTTTCTTATGTAATACAAGATGCATAGTAGCAAGTTTCATTGCCTTTATATTTTATTACTTTTTTTCGCTTTGTCTTTGTCAATGAAAGCAATCTTTCTTGTTTTGTTTGCATGATGGATTACGTATATAATTAACATCAATATATATTACCAGACATATCTCACCTCTTTTGCCTTTTGCTCTATCTTTGTGACAAGTAGTGATTATTACTTCATTTGTTATGTGTTTTGGAACTTCTTAAAGTAACTAAGTGGCCCATAGTCTCAACTTCTATCATTGAACTGCATAGGAATTCAAGGGCTCAATTTTGACCTTTTTCCTTCCATTTCATCCCCAGTAATAAGCTGAAGAAGGGCATTTACAATTAATAGTAGTTGTACTTCTTCTCCAAAACAAAAACAAAAACAAAAAAAAAAAAGAAGAAGAAAAAGAAAGAAACAGAAAATAGGACTATACAGGAGTACGCATAATTTATATCTCTACTGTAATAAAAGAAATTTTTTTGCCATACCAAATTTTGAATACTCAAATTTACCCTTTATTTCATTTCCTTCCTTTTAAAAAAAATTGGTCAAATCAATAATTTTTCATATTTTTTAATAATCTTATAATTTTATATATATTTACTTCTCCATATTTATTACAATTTATAATTTGGTCTTTTCACTTTTTTTTTCTTATAATCTCACAACATTGTTTTTTCATATGCTTGCGGGAACTGCGTGTGACCATATCTAGTAAAATAAAAAAGAAAGCCCCTTCATCTTCTATGTAACATCAAATTATCAGTAGTTTCCAAAGCTAATTCAATTAACTCAAAAGAGCAGGTTTCAGCCGACTACGACCCTCAAACAACCAAGTGAGCATCATAACTCTTCCCTTCAGAACTGGTCGCATGAGTGAACCTATGTAATTGGTGTAGCTGAAAGTCCTACCTAAGAGAAAAAACTGAAGGTTACTGAATTTCCAAATCCCAGCTCACGTGCAAAGATTGCTAAACCACACGGCATAGCATGTGGTGATGGGTCCATATGGCATGTGAGAGGCATTTGGAGGGCAACTCTCAATTAATTCACCAACTAAGCCCACATGCAATTGCCATGTTATGTGTTATCTAATATGTTCATAGCAGCAGCAGCTGTCACATTCAGTCCAACCTATTCTACATTCAGCTGCATTCTCCTTCACTTTCATGCAACTATACTTGCCCTTTCACATAAAACAATTAGAATGCCGACCAACCCCTTGATTGTAGTTAATCACTATGCAACCCTTGATTAGTGCGTGATTGTTGTTAGGCTTATGATTATGTTGGGTGTTAGCTTACCATCAGGTAAAATCATCGTACTTGCAGGAAATGTTTCAGATCTAACAACAATATTAGAGGGCTCCTAATCATGGACGCACGTTCATGTTCTAAGGAAAAGAAAATGTTATATATCCGAGGGAGTTAGTGAGCTCATAATTCTTAGTGTCAACTCCAACATCTTATAAAGTTAGACAAATTACTTGACTTAATCACGATATATATATTACTTACTTTAAAGCTAGACAAACAAAATTTTTATATATATAGATATATACAGGGAGGGGAGAGGGAGAGATTAACACCTAAGTCCCACTTCATACTGCAGCATACTAAAAGAAAGTCTATTCAGCTAATTTTGGCCTCAGTACATGAAAAACTTAGTTGGCAGGATGATTAGATGCCACAAGTACTTCATGAAAATCAGCCGAACTAAAGAAAGAAAATGAGTTAATCATGGAGAAATCATTGCCTCCCGGCATTCTTTAAGCATATGGGACTAGTCGAAGGTACTGATAAAATTGTCAGAACTAGTGATATCTGAATTTAACACGTTAGAGTTTTTCATTTATAAATTTGAAACCAAAGTTGAACCAGGAGCTTCCTTAGTTTCCAGACATACCCTACACATACTAATCAGTAAAGCATGCTTTTTCAGAGTGCTTCAATATGTTCTAGAAATCACATATGTCACTCATAAATCAGGGTTCCATCTGAAAAGTATATTCATATATCACTCATAAATCAGGGTTCTGTCTGAAAAGTATATTCAGCCTCGACAAAATGTGATTTCACCTGAGCAAGGGCCCTATAACGATGAGAAATCTTGTTTTTCTCTTCCTTCGCCATTTCCGCATAACTATAACAAACACAAATACAGTTAGTTTCCCTTGTCTTATCACAAGTTCTTTGGCTTGTTCTTATGTCACACTAAACAAAAGGGATAAATCCATGCATACTTCAAGAAAACTTGGTCAATTTTGAAAAATTACAATATACCTCATACAATCATGTTATACAATAGATGCCGGTACAGGGGAATTCGTAATGTAGAGTATGACTGCAGGGCTATCAATGTAATTTTCCAAAATATAAAATTTTATTATAATATGTCAAAAACCTCAGGAGCTATCTATTCTACGTAATTATCCCTAAATAAAACCAATGCCTTTTAGACTAGAGCAGTAGGGGATCAACTTACGTCTTGTCATATCCATCAGGTTGGAAGATTGGATCCCATCCAAAATCATTCGGTCCCCTTGGAGGAACTATCATTCCCTGAAATTTCAGCCACAAATTATGTCACTAGTGTTGCTGTATCCACAATCCAGCAAGATGCAAATACACATTTGTTATACACCCTCCAAACTGCAAGGCAATAGCTTAATAACTAAACAGGGGACACCTATTTACTGTAGTTGAGCAGTTCATTGGAAAGATACCACAATTAGAGATGATTTACATAGAGGTATAAATGAAATTAGACAAAGACATATTTCCTTTAGTTCGACAAGAATGTATGAGTACATCAATATACAAGCAAAGCCATGGAACTGTAAATGATGATTACAACATTGGGAATGATTCTTAGGAAACTGCACACTAGCTTCGGCAGTACTCTTGCTGCATAGAAAATTGTAGTCTACTCTGAGAAGGTTAACACAGAGTTCTTATGGTAGATTTCCAATTGGAATGCAGCTCGTTCAATTACTAACACTGTGCAAAAGTATTTTCTTTCCCTGTACTTGCATTTTAGATATCGGTCCGACCTTCACACAACAGAGATAAATTTCCTACCACAGAGATATAGCCTCTTACAAATTGTCCATAGGAATTTCCTATCAGGAACATAAAAGTATATAAGCAAAATCACACTGCTAAAAAAAAAATTAACTCTACAAGGTCAAATTTGTTAAAACCTTGATGCAGAACAACCTTGAAATAATCTAGATTGAGCTATAAGCAGCACAAGTTCCAGTTCAATTAGATTAAATTTTCTAAAGCTTGGGCTAGATTTATATAATCAATATGGAAGTTAACTTAAAACCACCAGCTGTGTTCACCTTTTATGCACAATTAGTGGTCCAATGTCTCCTAGTGCTAATTAAGAATGAATTTAGCTTGAAAAATTCAATTTTCTTGTCTGCTTATTTTTCTCTTTTTCTCATCATGAATAAATTTGTTCATTCTATTAAAGAATCACATTTTGCAAGCAGACCTAATTGAAGAAAAATTTCTAGCTAAAATAATATCTCAAGTGTTTAACACATTACACACTTGTCACCTAAAGGTAAAATTGTGAGAGAAGCGAAGCAGATTAGATGATGCCTAACAATCAAACATTTTTCAACTTTCTGTTGTTCTCTTTTGTTCTTTTGGCAAACTAGCCATGCTTTAGTTATAGTTGCTGCATAGATACGTATAAAGATGGTATGACTAACTAACTGCGTATTTCTATGATTGATGCTTCCTTTTCTTGTTTTCTTTCTAAATAAAGCGATAATATAAATTGTTAAATTTGATTGTTCATGCAGTAGCAGTTGGAAACATAATTGGACGATGTCATAAAAGGAGAATTGATCAGTTGTTAACAGCATAGAGTTGGCTTTGCTGCAAGGTGTATCTGAAACAATACTTAGCTCTTATAAGGTTAATAGGGTCTTGCTATAACACAGCCATATGTTGGAAATCATAAACTTTAAACTGCTCATCGTAAATGCAACTAAGTCTTACACTTATATACTTAGAGCTTACTTGGTCGGGGTGAAAAATGGGTGTATAAGGAAAAAGAAAAGTAAAATTGGATGTATATGAAACCAGTATGGAGTCCAATTTTGCTTTCTCCAAACGGAAAAGTGAAAGTATAAGGTAAACAAGACGAAAAACTGCATATTTTATTTTTATTTACTCTATTACGCATACATATAATTACCCTCCATTTCTTTTTTCCTTTTCTCGCTAATAACACCTGTATATCATCTTTCAGAAAAGATTACCATATAAAAAATATTCCTGTTCATCTATGATGAATATTTTTATTAGTAAGTTTTTAAATTTAATTTTCAATTTTTAGTAACTTAGAATTATTTTATTATAGTATTAACTTATTTATTTTCTAGTACACAATGAATAGAAATGGCTAATTAGTAAAATTTCAAAAATTAGTCTTTCCTTTTCAATCTATTTTTCTTGTACCGAATAAGGAGAAGTATTTGAGAGTTTACTCCCGTTGATTATACCAAACAATTTAAACCAAAGTTGTTATTCTTTCCGCTCCCCGTCGTCTTTCCACTTCCCCTATCCCTTTCCCTTCCCTCTTCCTCTTATTGAACCAAACGAACCCTTAACAACAATTCTTATCACACTTTTTTACCTTCTATTTATTTTTCCACTATTTCTTATGCTCACATCCAATAAAGATTAGGTATTCTTTTTCATGATGATTGGTGCCAAATGGAGTAATTCTGAATTAATTCACATGTGACCATGAGATGTTAGATTGGTGGAACAAGAGACTTGAAAGAATTACATGACTTGTGAAAAACAACCTGGAGTGGCATATCACAAGGATGGAGAATTTGACCTGGGTGAAAACTATAGTTGAAAACAGAGGCAACACAAAGTCTACCGACTTGGTATAAAAGAACAGAAGGAAAGGCTTACTTGTATTGTGCAAGCACAGTTAGATAGAACTGAGGTTCCAACTCAAAACTAACTTAGTTCCTTATTAACCCAAACATCTGAAAATTATTTTCAGTTTCTCCCAGAAGAGCATCCCTTAGGACTTCTAATCTTCTTAATCCTAGTAAAGGTGCCTGAGATTAAGGAAGCTAACATGTAATTGACGATTACTTTGGTGGTGAAAGTGAAGGAGAAGCCAACCTACAGTTTCAGACTGAATAGGATGACTAAAAAGCTTTTGAGTTTTGTAAATATGTTAGATGATGTTAGAAAAGCAAAGGCATGCATAAAGGATTAGGAAAGAAGTATAGGATAAATCTTAATAGAAGTGATATTCATCAAGTTTCAATTATTTTCCCATTTGATTCCTTTATGTTCTGCAAAAGCACAGGAGTTTGAATTCAAGTCCTGCACCCTTCAAATGCATTACTGATGCTAAGCCCCCTATCCTTCCAGCTCCTCAAATTAACTTCATGTCAACTCATACATAGTGTTCAAAAATCTGCGAGCAAATGTAAATTATAGGCTATGGCCTCCCATTTTCATCCAAGGAAATGCTAAGCAAATAATTCACAACTACTCCAAACAGTGTTGACACCACATTAGAGCCAGTCGGATAAGCTAACCATGTTGAACAAATTTTATCTATAGGGATATTTAAGGCAGGTTTGTGGGTTTTATATATTTTGACCCCATCAAAGTATCAGAAAATTAGAACGGCAGAAAATCACACCTCCTTAGGGTAGGTAAAAAAATTTAGTTTTATTCAAGTGAAAAAAATTATTGAAGACATTTTCTATATATGTTTCATATCGTGTAATGATTTAAATTTAATTATATTTCTTGTTGGCCACATATATCAAAAAAGATGTTTAAGCAGCATCCGTAATGAGATTAGCATGAAATGGTAGAAGGAAAAATCCTAAGGATAAAAGATGATTAATAAATTATCTTATTTTTTGTAAAAATGAAGTATTTCTTAATACTTTTAGAAGTATCACTAACTCAAAAATTGTCTTGAGCAATAAAACTGCACTATTAGGCTATTAGCACAAAGCTACTTATCGAAAATACTACAATGTTGACCAATAATAAGAATTACAAAGAGGAAGGTTAGGCACAGGTGTCTGCTTCAATGAGTAAAAATAGGATTGTCTTTACACATCTTTTAGTTGGTTATGTCTGCTAAGCCACATGGATAGTATGTCGTGTCCAGGTGAGCACCACCAAAAACGTCAGTAAACCTCAATGTTACATTGCGGATTGCATTTCATTTTGTTGTAATTTCCAACGTAAATTTCATTTTGGAGTTGGACATCGTATAATGAGCAACTATAAGCTGGAGATGCATGTAACGCACTTCAAATATATGTTAGGATTACTGTTATATTTTTGCTTTGTATTGCTCCAACTTTCTCGTTTGCCTCTCATTTCATTTTCCCTAAAAAAATTTCCTAGTTTCCTTCTACTTCAAGTGCTTTTTTCCTGCCCTGGTCACTTCTCAAAACACTTAGAGAAAAAGGTGTCCTAAAAGGTCATTACATCTAATTTTCTGGAACAATAAAGAGTAAATATGTTTGGTCCTGGAAAGCAAAGAACATACCTGAGTTTTCCCCAAAAAAGTAATTGGATCTGTATTTGGCCCAAGAGCAAGAGAGAATACACATAGAGCATAAGCTGATTTGTCCTCATATGCCATCAATAAATTGTTTAGACCTAAAAAGAGAAAATAAGTGACTTCCAAATAATGTAGGACACAAGTGCTAAGATAATTATACTAGTTTCATATGCTCATATGATGGCTGTTTGTGATAAAGCTTCTCATGAGGAGATTTCCGCTGTAATGTATGAGTGAGTAACCTGTTAATAATATAGGTTGCAGTAAGGATAGAATCACCCCACAACTTTCTAGGGAGATGAGCTACTTGCAAAAAGGTGTTTATGTTTTCTTTGTACTAGGACACTCTGCTGAGGAGTATTGATTCCAATCAGCCACTACATACTTACTTCAGGAGAAAGAGAAGGCAATGTGGCAGTTGACCAAGTCAGTACATGGGGTCAAGTGGATAACAACATGATTTGACATATGCATGTTTTCCTACTTAGTAGTTAGTGCAGTCCTTTTAGTCTGCAAGCACTCATTTTTAGTAGCTATAAATTGGAGTCTGAGAGTCAGTTGTAGGGGAGATTATCTAAATCAGAATCCCTAGAGCTTTGTCCTCTCTATATGGACAGCCATTTCATTGAAGTTAACATTCAGATTCTGCATTTTTCTTCAATAACATCCTTATTCTCTCTATCCCTTCCCAGTTCCACACTCTGAACCTATCAAGTATAAAGACAAGACTTTTGATGAATAATGCCATGACGAGATAGGAATTATTGACAGGAATTACTTAGAAACTCTGAGCCATTATCAATCCTGATGGTTTTGATCTTAGTACTGAATTGAGTTCTGGGAGAGTATCATGCTATGAAAGGTTTGCAATAGGTGAAGTGTTTGACATTTGTGATGCACAAGAAAGAGACTTAGCAATGTGTGAATACCTTCATGACCTATCTTCTGCAGAAACCACTTGCTGCAGTTTCAGTTATCCAGTGTAGAAGGGTCCAGAAAACAATGAAAAGCATGGATATTAGACAAAGAATAATTCCTGAAATACATCAATAAGAATAATAACAAAGACAACTGGCAACCATGATTACAAACTAAAGCTCAGGATTCTTTCAGGTGTGTAAACAGATTTAAGAACATAAAAGTTACATAAAAGAAGGAATTATAACTAACTCTTAAGCCCTTTTCCATAGCAGCACGTTATACACTTTAGTCAACTCAGAAGCACGTTCTTATTATTTCCTTCCAGAAACATAAACATTGTCTAGGCATTAAAGAAAGAACTTGTTGGATTGAATTAATTTACCCGGGACCGGATACTAGGCAAGTTCAAAACTTTCCCTAACCGGTTAGAAATATCCTCTGCCTCAGAAACTGAAATGGTGCCAGTAGAAGAGCAAAACACTCGAGAAGTTTCAAGCTCAAGATTCAAATTCTGAGGAGCATATAGGAAAGAGCTCAACCCAGGCTAGAAAATTGAGGCTCAAGCTTAGATAAAATTTAGGAATCAGAAACTTGGCTTTGTGTTGAAGTCACATGCAATCCTAGTTTTAGCTAGAGCCAAGCTTTGATGTTATTTGTCCAACACCAGCTCTCTAATGAAAAATGGTATCCTAGAAATCGGACTTTTGGGTCAAACAACCTGTGGTCTGAAGGAAGATTTCTTTTTTTCTTTTCTACAACTTGTGAATAAGCATATTCTACCACAATATAATCGCTTCCATAAAAGAATCACATATCCACGTAGCTTAAGGTTATCACTCTTTCATATAAGATCCTATATTAGGTTACATCATCGCCGTAGTCTTACCACATTCACAAGAAAAAATCCAAGCACAAAGATTTGTCATAAATAAGTATTACCAGTACTTTAGGAGTTCACAATGCCTGCAAAAGAATATAATGAAAAGGAACTTCACCTCGGTTAAAGGATAAGCATGAAACTTACATGTAAGGCCCTGCAAAATATTTTAAATTATTATGATCTACATACTGTTGACAAAGAAAATCAAGAATCCTAAAAAAACCAACTTAAGTAAATAATTCCAAAATGTGAAATCTTTATCGTAGTTTTTAATAATAACGTACGCAGATTTGGATTACCTGGTAAACCCTTGAGAGCATTGAAACAAAGACAAGTGTCCTCCACCAGCACCGGCCCGTTTACCTTGGATTACCAACAACACACAATCAACACCCATATTCATGAATTTCATCTTAACATTTCTACAAACGCATTGTGTCACACTGTGCAATACCTCTTTCGCAGCTAACCGAGCCTTCTCCTTGGAAATCTCCTCAGGCTCACCTTGTAATTCTGGCACTGAGAAAGGGGCAAAAACAAAAAAGGCAAAAAAAAATAAGAAATATCCATAAAAAACTCTGGCAAGCACGAACATATACAGGCAGACGTGGATTGTAATGTACGATCGAGTTTGAGGGATCGAAAAGGGATTGAGTTGCCGAGGATTGCGCGAACTTCTTCGAGCTTCTTGGCGTTGCCTGTTACGAATGTCACCGGATGTGACAGCACCACCGCCCTCCCACCAGCCGCCGCCGCCATTTTCCCGCGCTTTTCTTGATTCTACACTACTGTTACTATCCCGGAACAGCAGCGCGAAGTAGAGAATGATGCCCCCCTGTGCTATTAAAATATTCAAATATTTCCCTATTTTTTAAATTTCACTATAAATAAATGAAAAGAAAGTATT
Source organism: Sesamum indicum (assembly GCF_000512975.1). Lineage (NCBI taxonomy): Eukaryota > Viridiplantae > Streptophyta > Magnoliopsida > Lamiales > Pedaliaceae > Sesamum > Sesamum indicum. The sequence continues at coordinate 17,396,751 of NC_026147.1, forward strand.
ATATTTAAATAAATATAAATTTATTTATTTTATTTTCAACAACAATTTATATTGCATTTTGGTTCTTGTAAAATCAAAATTTAATAATCCCCCCCCCCCCCCCCCCCGCCGCCGCCGCCATTTTCCCGCGCTTTTCTTGATTCTACACTACTGTTACTATCCCGGAACAGCAGCGCGAAGTAGAGAATGATGCCCCCCTGTGCTATTAAAATATTCAAATATTTCCCTATTTTTTAAATTTCACTATAAATAAATGAAAAGAAAGTATTATATTTAAATAAATATAAATTTATTTATTTTATTTTCAACAACAATTTATATTGCATTTTGGTTCTTGTAAAATCAAAATTTAATAATCAACATAAGATAAACTAAATAATATATTATTTTTTATTTTATATTACAATACATATATCAATTACAGGGCTTAATTACTGAAATAAATAAAAAAAAAGATTATTGTACAATAATTTTAAGGCAAGTTGTGAATTCCATCCACGATCTGCTATTTTTATTTATTTGCTGAAAATTTTGTATGGAGACTCTACCTTTTTTAATTTTACTAATTAATAATGATAAATTTAATTTTTTAGCTAACTATAATCAATAATAAGTTTATTAATTTATTAATTAAAAAAACACTATTAAATATTGTAATAATTGCAGATATTGAAAATGACTACTTGCCCGACAAATGCGTTGGTGGTGTTGGCACTCAAGTCTTCTTGTTTCCTCATCAACATTCTGTGTTAGCTTGTTTTGCTTATCACCATCATCACCGGCATTAATATGCAATCGACTTGATAATGTAGTAGAATTGGACTTTACATAATCACAATATGCACTAAATTATGAAAATAAAACTAATGAAATATTATATCCTAATGCATATTGTTGATTAATGCCAAAACCAAGGTCACGATCAACATATGCAAAATAAGCTTCGGCATGGCTTAGCATCCATGGAGCTGATTGAAACCAATCATCTTATTGTGGTGGCTAAGGCACGTAGCAATCTCAAGGTGTATACATTATAAAAGAATCAACTATGAAAATAAAAATGGCCCAAACCATTGGTTGGGCCCTTACATTGGACGGCCAAAAATCACAAGGCCCAATTGGCCACTTAATCCACCAACCCGGCCCACAAAAGGTTTGACCCGACTGTTGTGTATTTATACCCCCCTCTCTCTCTCATTTCTTCTAACCCTAACCCTAATCCCCCTAATCCACCGTCTGTTTCTCTCCTTCTTTCCCAGACGACCCTTTGGGTCTCCCCCTTCCCCTCGATTTCTTCTGTGTCTCTTCCTTCTCCAAAAATGGCTGTTATGAGACAATTAATGTCCAATCTCTTTATATGGCTGGTTCGAAATGGCTCTTGGAGCATCAGTTGAATATACACTATCATCTTCTTCCCCCTTCTCTGAAAACTACCAGTTTCTTCATGCTCTAAGTTTGAAGTCACTGGGTTAAGTTAATAGCCTAAGTGGCATAACCTTCATGGTTCTATAAAAGCCTCTGTGGCCTATCTTTGCTGGATTTTGTGAATAGCCTTTGTTGCTTCAGTCTTGGTTGTTTTGTGAGATTTGTGCAACCTTGTTTAGGGTTGTGGCCTTTGGCCTTCATGGCTTAAGGATCTTGGCTATCTGAGCCTAGATCTGGTTACCGATATATGTGGTTTATATCTCTCATTGTGCAATTCTTAGGATTATTCATTGTGTTAGTTTTTCTGCTTATGAGATCTACTGTAATTTGTTTTAGGGGTTTATTCAAACCACAAGGTCTGTAATTAATTGTTTTATTATTTTGTAAATCTGTTCATGCTGGTGATCGATCTATTCCTTACAAGCTATATCCACCTCAATTTTATCACATTCAACTACTACTTTTCCTTTGTCTGTAGGACGTGGTAGGAGCATTCTCATTTTATGTTGTATTTTTGTTATGATTATGTGATAAACTCATAAAGATTTTGAGTTGTGGCCTCGAATCGGTCCATCCATTGGTTGAACCTTCAATATCGTGTAGTCTAGAAAGACAACTTAATTGAATGGATTGTATTTGTTCAGCTTCAAGTACATTGAAAATAATGAATTTTACTGTAAAAGAAAATGCATTTAAAACTAAGTATGTTTTATTATACAACATACTAAAAATTGCAATGTGGATACTTCTCTAGGTTGATACCTACTTTCCACATGCCTATTAGTAGATAATGATACGAAATGAAGTGTTATGTTGTTGTCACACTCTCAATATCCACATTCTATATCTCTTCTATTGAAAATGGTGGTTTACGCACAATCATATCATATTATGTCAACCATCTATAAACGTATTGTATGCATTGTAGGTTTCAATCTTTGTCTGTACGAGTTTTATGAGAGATTTGATGTACGCTCATGTCTCTAGTATTTTGCATTTTTGAAATGTTTTGCCTCATGTCGAATTACGAAAGACTAGTTCAGAATGATCCAATTCTACAATAGCATAGAAAATCAGCGGACATGTTGATGCCTACAGTTGGGGGTTAATTCATCTGCATAGGTCATAATGCATTCTAAATCCATACCATATAGTTGCCAGGAAAACTGAAATGAATGTGACGATGTAAATTAGCGTGCATTTAACATTTGTATAAATATATTTAATGTCCTATATCAAATGCCTGATCGATCTGCATCTCATCCAATATATCTCTTATGACTCACAGTCTTTCATACTATCCGGTGAAGTTGTGCTCTAAATTGCACGTCGCATCATATGGTGCAACTAGGAGCAATCGATTATTGATTGTTTGGAACTGGCTCATATATACACGTTCTACACTAAAAGTGGGACAAAGTAGAGTAATACACGACCAAGTCTAAATCAGCAAAATGATGTAAACTTGTGATAGTAATAAAATTAATATTGTTAAAACATATCTATCCACAAATATAATAAGTTAATGTTACATGTAGCAATTGCAAAATGCCAGCAAGTATCGCTTTGCCTTTAGCATCAGCATTACATAATTCACGGAATAAAAATGCAAGGACAACACTACTCCAATTGTAGTTCCATATTTCACCTACTTCATCTAATTTTTTAAGATACAGTACGGTACCAGGTTTTCAAATGAATCAGGGCACATTGCTCCACCTAATAGGAACAATGCAACAACATGTGCATACTGTAATATAGTTGCCAATGGTGTTCAAGAGTTTTTTTGGACCTACCTTATACGGTACATAATTGCATTCATATGCAATCGTGTACCTTTAAATGTATCATCATTTGGCCGAAAATCTAAATATACTTGCTAGTAATCTTGCCAATCAGAAGTAGATCTTTTGAAATCAACTCTAATCGAAGGCTCACCATCTAGTGAGAGTGTCTAAATTATTTGAATATCTTATAGAGTAATTGTCTTTTCTCAAACACAAAAGTGAAAAGTGTGTGTCTTGGGGCGACACCTCTCCACCAATACAGTGATAAGATGACAATCATATACGAGCCTTCCACATCTATAAACACCACATCCTTACTTTGCCACATCTATACAATTGCCATATGGAAATTGTGAGTGATATCAACATGTACAATCTTTGATTTGGAACAACTGAAGTCATACTTGCTGGTTTGGTTACAAAATAGCAAACAACTACTTTGGTGTAACCAATCACTGATGCAAAAGTGAACAAAGCCTTGTTCGATATTCATGGAGATAAGGCTCCTGGCTTAGATGGTATACGTCAAAGTTGTATAAAGCAGCATGGCCATAGTTTTTTCAGACTAGAAAGTTATTAAAACAAGTGAATGCCACTTAATTCCCACCAGAGGCCGACTACTGTTAGGGATAGATTATGGAGTGTGTAAGTACGACTTCTTTCTATGTGTGCATTAATGGACAACTTGAAGGTTTCTTCTAAGGAGCTTAAGGGTTGAGACAGGGGACCTATGTCACTTTACCTTTTTGTCTTAGTCATGCAAACACTCCATGTACTGCTTAAACAAAAGGAGTACATAGTCTGGAGGTTTGGAGCACTATTGTGATTACTTCAACCTCATCAAGAATTCGTGCAAGAGCCAACTCTTGTTATCCAAAGCGGCAATAGGTAACAGTCACAAGTTGGATGCAACATGGAAATGGCGGTGGCCAGTGGAATCGACCATTAAGGTCACCTCGGATCTTCCTTCACTATATGAGGGACCGAATGAGATTAGATGGAGGGTCGAGTTCTTGGAGGTTGTACAAGGTCTGCAACTCTTCACACATGTAGGTCAGAGGGTGTTGTTGAGTGGTTTACTCAAAGGTAAGTTCTAGATTCCCAAAGATACTTGGCCGGCCATCGTGACTACATTGGATAAACCTTGGCTCCCACAAAATGATGCACATTTCTGCTTTTATAACCGGCAAGAACACAACTACATCTTTTCTGGTTGTAGATTTGCACGGGATCGCCTTGCTATTCTAAAATAGCGAGTAAGATTTGCTTGGCCATACAACACCACTCGACTGCACCAAACGAGTCCATGTTGGCTGCACTTGTTTATTTCATTGAAAGGACTACTTCTAAGTAATGTATGTTATTGCTCATCTTGTTATTCATCAGATTAGGAACAAACTCATCTTGTGTACACAGATTAGCAGCATCATACAATTTTTGATTTCAGAAATGGATAATGTATCAAGTAGTGCAACAGCAATATTGATAAAGGGGTGGATAGCATTGCCCTGATTGGAAACCTGATCTTTGGCAAAACGCATTGCAATCACCAAAATCTTCACATTTTCCTTGGCATTCAATTCTTGCTTCTCCAACTGTTGCAAACTCTGCAAATCATCAATAATCCACATCAAATCTTACATGCAGCTTCTTGTTATAATCAGTGTTAAAATGCAATTGCCCACTTGAGGAAAAGCTACGGTATTGGGTGTTACAATGCAGTGTTAAATTACAACTACTTGACAAATATATTTTCCATCCTATAATTGTCGCGGGGTGCCACTTTTCGTCCATTTTTATTTTAATTTTGTATTTACAGACAATAATTCAAAACAAGAAGTACATTTAGTTCAATTTTTGCAGAAAAAGGGCATATGCTTGGCAAATAACAACCCTTTTTTCAAAACAAATTGGCATTTTCTGATAGAAATTGGACCAAATCTGTCACTTTTAAAAAAAAAAAAAATAATTATGGTCCTAAATTGAAAATTTATGGGATGGACCCCTAAAAGTTATAGGACGAAAATGTATTTTTCCTTGTAAATATATATTTTATTTAGTGGCAAAAGTTTATACAAATACACCCTAACATATATTACAGTGATACTATTTTAAGAGGTGTACGTATAAATTTATAAAAAAACGAAAAAAATTATATATTTGAATATAATTTTAAAAGATGTCAATATAATTTACCTTTGAGATTCATACTAGGGTATAAGATGTTATTAACCCCATATAATCCTGACCAAAATGACTAAGGTATAAAGAAAATTAACCCTTTCTACCAATGACTCAGGGTCAGTAAAATGCATTGCTCAAGCCCTATATAATTGTATAAACAACAGGACAAACTGATAGGATCGATTGAACTAAACTGAAATTTTCAGTTTGGTATATGATTTTTTTATATTTTTAAAAAATAGTGTTCAGTTCGATTTTAATTTTTTGTTGGTTTCCTGGGTCGTATTGAATACCGAAATATTATTTTTATTTAATTTTACATATTTGATACTTATATAATTTTTTTTATGTATTAATTTATTTTCATACTATTTTGTTATTTTACATATTATTTTTAAAAAAAAAGATAACAAATTGTAATTCTTATTTTTAATATTTATTTTAACTTTCTTCAATAACAAATTCAATTTACTGAATACCGAATTGAAATATCGAAAAATAATTCAGCAATTATTGAATTCGAACCGACTAATTTGATTCAATATTCAGTACAATATTTTACTTACCGAATCATAAACAGGAAAAAAAAAATAAGATTTCTGATTAATTTAAAGAAAATAAAGTTAAATAAACAGAAGTGAAATACATTTACATACCAACAGAGAGCAGCAAAATGGCTAGCAAAGTGGCTATTGCAAATTTCTTGACAGAGAAACTGAGCTCTATCTTCCCCATTTCTACTCCTTCAATTGGTATTATGAAAATGAAAATGAAAATTATTGTACATTTATATACCTAAGGTTTCAATTAATTTATATATGATGAAATTACCAAATAATAATAATAATAATATTCACAGCTGTTACTATGATCCGATATTTGTAATCTTGCAAAGCACTTAAATGTTTTTGATTTCATCAATCTCATAAATGGATTTTATTCCTTTTGTAATTTTGTTTGGATCTTGGGAAAGTACTTAAAATTTTAAATAATTATGTAGAATCTAAATAATATAATTGTAATCGATGTATTAGCATATTCATGAATTAAAATTTTAATCTTACCATGTGATATGACAAGTATTTTAATCTTATTACACTGATTTGGTCAATAAGATTGTGTTGGAGCGGTCTACTTCTTGTCTTTTTAAAAAGGGTAAATTATATTTTTTCATCTGAATTATGATTGTTTTTATATTTTGGCATCTAAACTTTTTTTATATCAACTTATAATCTCAACTTTACAAATTTTGCACTTCGCCATTTGTAATTCTCCACCAAGTTTTTTTTTTTTTTTTCAAAAAAACATCACATGCAGTGCATATGTGATATTTAAGAGTTATGTGATGTGATATTTTTTACATATAAACATGTGATGTTTTTCCAGCAAAAAAATAATCATACGTGGTAAAGTGAAATTTTGCAAAATTGAGATGTCAAGTTGATACAAAAAAAAAAAAAAAAAAATAGATGCTAAAGTGTAAAAACGGGCATAGTTTGGATGGCAAAATGTAATTTACCCGTAGATAAAACTTTAATTGAATAGCCTATAAGCCCTTGCTCCAATAGTAAGATTATGAGGCCTTACAACTACGAGGCTGTAAGTTCGAATTCTGTAAATATGGATATAAATCTTTTGTATAATTGTTTCTTGTTACTTTATTTTCTTTGAATTTATTATTTGATTTGACAATAGTGATATATGTAATTAATTTTTAAATTTAAATGTATCTAAATTATAAAAATGTAACTATATAGAAAGTTACTTGAATTTGTAATGTTTTATATTTTTTATAAACCAATCACCCTTGGCAATGTTTTAGAACTTTAAGGAAAATGGAGCAAATGAATAAAAGATACAGTCGATGAGGCTTAGTTCAGTTGGCGAAATTCAGAGTACCATGATTTTAGAGGTTACAGGCTCGAATTCCGCCATGTGCGTGGGTTGTTGTCTACTATAATAGTAGATGTTGTTGAGCAGGATATGATTATTACAATAGTTTTTATTAGATATCGATGTCGACAGGAATAATTGTAGTTGTAATCGATTTATTTCAATTAATAATAGTTGATCGACAGGAGGCAAATTTGATGGAAAATAGAATTGATTATGAATGATGTGTTGTATGTGCCTTCATTGCTTATGAACTTAATTTTTGAATAAGGTTGGTTTACAAATCTTTTTAGAAGCTGATAAGGTGATAATTACTATAAATGCCGATTTTGTCGGAAAAGGATTCTTCTCAGATGGATACTTATATAAAAATGATGCTTTAAGTCCTGTGTTTGTCTAGAAGCAAAATATGTTAGAGACCTTTTAAACTAATCACAAGTAGAAACACTGAATTGCTTGAGTTGATCTATTTAAATCTAATTGATTTAAAAAAAAACAAGGGTGTTAACAGATATTATATTTATTTTGTTAATGATTTTTTTAGATATGCTATGAGACTGTTGGAAATACAAGTTAAAAACCAACTAGATAAGAAGATTAAAAAACTTAGGTCTGATAGAGAATTAGCTAGTATGAAACCAATCTCGACTTTTGTGATAAGAATGGCTATATTCATGAGATCAGTGCACTTGTCATCATTAAAAATAAACAAATCGTGGTAAATAATTATTGACCATGACCACACAATGTTCGTTGGTCGTGGTTTTGTGATTGTGACTAAAATATTTATTATAGTTAAGAGCCATTGCAAATATTTTTACCCTGGCAAAAAATTTTGCCATAGTTGATGGTTGAGTTTTTGCATTGATTTTATTTACCCACGGTTCATAATAGTTATTTAACACGACTTTTAGTCTATAACCATTAAATTGTGGGCAAGTAAATATTTTTTTAGTGTAATAAAGTGACATAGTTGAGCGGAAAAATAAAACACTGCAAGATGTAATGAATATTATGCTACTACGTTCTAGTATACTTGATAATATGTGGAAAGAGGTTGTCCTACCTGCATGTTATATCCATAATAGTGTTCTGCATAAAGAACTGGATAAAACTCCTTATGAAATATGGAAAGATTTTGCACTTAATCTAAACTATTTCAACGTGTGGGGGGGGGTTTAGCTAAAGTTGCATATTCAAACTTTAGACAATCAAATATTGGATCTAAGACTTTAGATTGTGTATTTAGTTACGCTCAAAACAACACTACTTATAAATTAATGTGTTTAGATGATAACTCGATTTCTGAATCTATAGGTGTTGAATTTTCGATCTAGTTTTTCCTTTGCATGAAGCTATTGATGTTCATGCAACTTCTTAAAGTAACATCTCAATATAGAAAAACTGAAACAATTTTGAACCAAAATTTTTAAGCATTTTCGTAGGTGAGAACCTTCATAGAATAAATGAGTATTTTTTTTTTCTATATTTTTTGTTGATTAAGATCATATATCGTCTGTAGAAGTAATAAATTCTGTAAATTTTAGTTTTTGAAAATAAAATTAGACTCTATCATGATCAATCGTACTTGGGATTTAGTTGACTTGCCTATAGAGAGTAAACTTATTTAGATGCAAATGAGTGTTCCAAAATATTCAAAGTTAGATTAGTACTTGTAAGATATACTAAAACGAAAAGTATATACTACTTTGATACATACACTCCATGACTAAGATTGCAACCATTAGATCCATGGTTTCACTTCCAGCTATTCATGACCTAGTAATTCATTAAATGGATGTAAAAACGACATTTCTCAATGGTGATCTGAAAGAGGAGATGTACATGGAATAATCTGAAGAGTTCGTAATTCTGGTCAAGAAAATAAAGTACGCGAGCTCAAAAAATCCATTTATAGTCTCAAGTTGAACTCAAAACAATGGTAGGAGAAATTCGACCGGTAAGCAATTGATACAGATTAAATGCATTTGATACCTGTGTTTATTCTGAATTATTTGGATTTAATAGTGTGATTATATGTCTGTACATTGATGGCGTGCTCGTTTTCGGTACCAGCTTAGAGATAATTAATTTTTATATGAAAAAGATGTATGCGAAGCTGATGTGATTCTTGGTGTTAAATACCGAATCTAAAAATGACCAACTAATGATTAAGATTTCAAATTCTATGAATAAGTCTGATATTATGGGTTTGAATTCCACCAAACATGTCGAAATTTGTCTCACTTAATATAAATTTATTATAATTTATTTTTATTAGTTTTTAATATATCAATGTATTAATTAAATATCTATAAATCTTTCCACTTTTCAATTATCAATATCAATGTAATTATCACCTTCTATAAAGAAAAAATATCATGGAAAAAAACCAAAATTTCTTTATGTTCCTAAACATGAGTTGTTAAATTTAAAAAAAAAAAAAAAGATATTGAACTTTATTTTCTATTTTTTCACTCTTTAGCTACTTTGTCCTTATAAGCTTGGGCGGCAGCTTTGGCCGTGTCGAAAAGGTCTTGACTTCTTTTGTTCTCTGTAGTTTCGGATGCCCTCTCGAAACTCTTTTTGGCCACATCCACCACCATCTGCAATAAAATATTATTCACATAATCATGGTTTTTTTTTTAAAAAAAGAGATAATTACGCTCTCCTTCTTTAAAATTTGGTGTAGTTATAAGTAAATTTTCATAATTTAAAAAATTATGTCAAGTACTCCTAAGATTTGCTTCCATCCCACGGATATATTTCTCTATTAGTCAAAATTTACTGAATTTGTTGATATTAACAAACATGCTGAATGAAAATTAATATTTACCATCGATTGACTTATTACAGACTCATTGCAGATCAAGTAATTTGCATTCGACTAAACTATATACCCTTTAACTGTGAACACATACCTTTTCACATGCATTGTTTACACCTCACTCTTTTTTTGTTAGAATTTAGACGAAAAATTATTAACGTTAGCCAAAAAAAATTTGCATAAATTACCAATTTTACCAATCAATTAATATTTCTATGTAATATATTTTGTACTTATGAAAGAAAAGATATAATGATGTCAACCCCATTTCATATATATATACTAACATTCCACACATACGCGATGCAGGGGAAGAAAAAAGAGTTACGATAAATATATTAGGGTAAATAATATTGACACCCCTAAGTATTAGGTCAAAATACACAGACGCTCTCTTCTTTTTTCAAAATTACAGCTACACCCCAAGAGGTTATAATTATAATTACAACTACACTCCCTATTCAAATATAAAACTTACACAAACACTCTTTAAAAAATATTACACTAACACATTAATATTCTTTAGGGGATGTAGCTGTAATTTTGCAAAAAAAAAATATTATATTAACATCTAACACACCTTAAGGGGTGTAGTTATAATTTTGTAAAAGGTAGGGGCTATTTGTGTAAACTGGCCTAATCCTAAGGAGTGTCAATCTAATATACCCAAAATATTAATATATATTAATCATTATATTCAAATCATGTATTTTGGCCAATTTTAGTACATATACAGCATCAAGTGAAGTGATACAAATATAGTGAGTTGAGAAAAAAAGAAAGAAGTACGTGAGAAGAAAAAATAGCGATAAGGTGAGAGAGAAAAAATAATTATAATTATGGGTATATTAAATATATAAAAGTTTGTCGAAGAAATATGTGGAGAATGGGCGAGAGAATTATGGGGTAGTGGGTCGAAAGAAAAAAAATAGATTCAGAGGTAAATTGCTATTCTAACATAATTTTTTTTTTTTTAAGAGAAGAAATGAATCAAGAGATAAATTGGGTATTCAAAAATTGGTACCACAATAGGATTTTTTTTTATAATAATATGGATATTGCGTTTATCCCTTTATAAATATAAAGATATACATAAAAATATTTAATGAGGGACAAAACTGAAAATTTATGTATTTTTCTTCGCTTTCATCAGTATTTCCCATTCAAACCCTAACAGAATGAGGTCAGGTGTAGATTGAGAATTTTTGGAGGGGGTATAAGTGTAATTTCAAATAAAATTATGGGAAAATATAATATTTTTAAAAGGGGTCTAAATGTAATAAATCTTTATTTATTTTATAAAATAAAGTCTTATTCTCGATATTCAAAAAAGAAAAGGAACAATGAATAAATAAATAAATAAAAGCTTACATTTTCAGTGGTTTTGGCGACTCTTTCAGTGATGGCATGACTCGCGCGTTTCACTTCTTTGACGACTTCTTTCGTCCCGTCTTTCACTGTATCTGCTGCTTCTATTATCTTTACACACGTCTCTTTGTCAACCTTTCCCTATTCATTTCCACATATTTTTATACACATATATTTATTAATTCACTATAAAAAAAAATATAACATTTGACCATGACAATTATAAAATTATTGCAGCAAATAGTCATTGACCGCGGCCATGCAATGATCGTTAGCCGTGGTATTTGCGATGGTGGCTAAAATATTCGCCATAACTTTTATTTTTATCATGGCTCTTACACATGGCAAATAATTTTTTCTTGGTGAAAAACCTACGTTTTTGCATCAATTTTATTTAACTATGGTCAATAAAAAATATTTATCACGATTTTTACTCCAAAACTATTAAAATTGTAGCTAATAGTCGTTTTTTTTCTAGTGATTATCATAATTAAATAGGCAAAATTATATAGACATTCTTAAGTTACGCCTAATTGCACAAGCGCCCTCTGTCATTTGTAAAATTACAAATACAGCTGTTGAAGTTACTGAAGTTTTGAAGCTACCTGACCCAACTGGGGTTTTGCAGATTTAGTGAAATAGTGTTTTTTACTAAAGGCGCATTTTAGAAATGCACTTTATACTATCCGTTTGCTTCTGTTATTGACAGTTAGGGGAGTAGTTCTAATTACAAGAGCACTTCCTTTGATGAAGCCTACTACGTCTTTTTGCAATCTTAGCAGCACCCCTTTAAGCAGTGTTAATGTGATGTATCCACGGCGTGTTTGTATAAAGTTTCATTTTTAAATAGGAGGTGATCTTATAATTAGAAGGGACGTATTTATAATTTTACAAAATACATGGAAGGTTTGTATAATTTAACATAATCTCAAAGGGTATCAATACAACTTACCCTTAAATAAGTTATCAATCGACAAAAACCATTTCATTGGTTGGATATAGTTAAGAGCGTGTTTGGTTAAATTTATTTAAAAGATTTTTTACACCCATACATCTTATACGTCGTTAGTCTTATTCTAATAAATGTATGAAGTATTTAGATAAAATAAGATTATGAAGCGTATAAATGTTAGCAGCACAAATTTGTAGTTAAATTATTTAAAGAAATTATTAAGATTTTAAAAATAATTTACACCCAAACAACCTCTGAGTTTCGACCAACAAAATTACTTAAAATACTTGAAAGAATCACCATTAGTCTATTAAAAATAATATTAATTTGATCTACTCTAGAACCCACAGCATTAGGAAGATAAGGAGGAAATTTTAATATATAATTAGTTCATAAATTTAAATTATTTTACATCAATAACGTGGATCTTGTTAAAATATTAAATATTAAATAATTTTTCGGTGTAAGCTTTCAGATGAAGTTGAACACACCCCGTCGAAGATAATAACAAATAGATCCAGCCTACGAGTCTCACCTCGCTCGCACTGTTTAGAAGAAATGCATAAATTCCTACATTAGAAATTATTATGATTTAAAAATCATAGCAAACCAACATGATCTACCAAGATAAACTGAAAATGACTTGAAAGTTTGAGTTTTGATTACAATTAAACAGCATTCGACATAGTATTACTTATGACCAAAATATTTGTTATTCGAATTCTACGTAACGGAAAAAGAAATCTAATAGATATTACATGATAGTCAATACATCGTATAGTTAGTTAAAAACAAAGAACGTGTGAATTATTTACGCATATAGTATAGAAAACATCGAGCGTAGCATGAATTCATGAGATATTGCTTACCATTTGGGATGGCCTTGTGGAGGACACAAATCCCCTGCAAATCCATGCAGTGTTGAGCAATGTTTCTCCAGTGGAAATGCATTTGGATGTTACTCTGAAAGCTGCCATGTTTTGGTTTTTTTTGGCTGGTAATAAAATAGCACTAATTGGTGGTGTGTTATATATAACAAGTTAAGGGAGCAGAAAATAGAGAATAGAGTTGAAAAGTGGAGAGGAAGTTCCGGTTAGTTTATGGCTGATGGTAATAGAGTGAATTTCAATAGGTTTTATCGAAATTTACCATAATTATAAATATATTCTCATTATTTCAAAATTATAAATACTCTAATAAATACTAAAGTATGATTTAAAATATCGGTCGATATCAACCGAATCGGCCACTACCGGTCAGATAAAATCTCCCAATTTCATATATTATTCAAGACCATTTAGTATCTTTGATATCGTCACTGATACAATGATACTATCACTTGATCTAATTACATAGCCGACAGTACTAATGTGATGGTTGAGACAAATATATAAGTTTAGCAGAGGTGCTTACTCTTTTGTGGATTTGTGAACTTGGTCATATCTTATTATGGTCCACGCACCCAAGCATAATTTACATTTGGGCTTCTAAGAGCAGCATCAATGCTTCAAGAAATAATCGGAGAAAACAAGAAATCAAGAAAATCTATTTGTAATGTTTGATTACGCCTTGCCAAGAATTCTAGCAATCAGCTTTTGTATTGGTGTACATTTTAATTTTTTTTTCTTGGCCTTTTCAATTGCTTCATCGTTCAAACTCATCAAGTACATTTTTGTCGAGTATGATAATATTTTATCTCCTCTTTTTTTTTATCAAGTAAAATATGAAATTAATTTGTATTACTTTTGTTAAATTATTTTATGAGGGTAATATTTGAGTTAAATACTAATCTGAACTATGATTTTTCAAGTTCCCATACAAACGCTTAAAAAGGTGTTGATATCAGCTTGGCAGGTAATATTTTTATGTTTAAATTTTTGAAGCTCGACATTACAGTCTTCCTCATCCACCTCTGTTGTGTGAACTGCTGCACTTGTTTTCCAAACTGAACCATGGTTGTCTCACTCTTTGTATTTCAGACCTACTCTCTTTGGCTCTTTTAGGGAAGTCCATTTTTGTTCAAGGAGACATTGGCTTCAAAACTTCCCAAGACCGTTGCAGACTAGTCTTCCCAGATGTTTGAATCTCTTCATGCCAAACATTTTGTCTGTTACTATCACATGCTTTCGAACCATACATGGATCGACTATCGAAACACCATCTTCATAGGTGTAACTGTTGGATTGACGGATTTATTGGGAATTCGGACCGTTGGGACTGCCAAGGAATGGTGGAAGAGAAACAAAGTGGAGGGGATTGAAACAAATTAATCTAGAACTGAATGTAGTTTAGTGAAAAAAGGATCGCCCTTTCTCAGCAAAAATACCAAAAGTTCATAATACCAAATACTACAGTTGATACGGCAACACATTCTTGTACTCTAGTTTTGCTCATCCCTCTCTCACTTCAATCGGGTGTTGTAGCACGATTGTCAATTTTGGTCAGATTGATTTTTGAGGTGCAATTCAAAAGATCATCTGAAAAAGCTCCAACTAGAATGAAGCAGCAGTGGCTATCTTCTGTCATGTGCTCTCCGCGATCCAGACAAATGCTTCCCAGAGTCGACCGAAGTTCTACTTTTTCCTTCTGCAGGCTTCTCTCCTTCTTGATCATGCACTTTCTTCTGCTTCCGCTGGATCTCCTCAGCATGACGCCGCCACAATGACTCTCTCTCCTTCCTCGGCATTTTGTTATATCTGGGATCATTCTTTAAGAGTTGCTTGGCCGTTGACCAAGATGTAATAGCAGTCTTACCATCTTGTGTTTCTTGAGCTGCAGCATCCGCACTTATAACCTCCGTCAATAGAGCTTTAAACTCCACCGCACATCTCTAGAATCAATAGGAGTTCAGTGAGACCACAAGACTAACTTTATACAAAGATGCTATTGCAACTTGACTGCAGTAAGACGTGCCTTAAACTTGCACATAAAAGAACTCGCAACTACACGATCTTTTAGTAGGAAGATTACAAGCAAATATGTGATGCTTAACATACATCTAATCATAAGAAAATAAAAATGATGATCATAAATGAAGAAAAAAGTTTCGTTCCAGGAATTACTCTAGCAAAAAAGTAAAAGAGAAAATGAAACTGAGTAACTCATGATGTAAGAAACATTCATCGAGAAAGATTTAACAAATAGCAAAAGAGAAATCTCTTGGTCCTCCCTCTCAGTGTCCAATAATGACCCCTCTTTTGGATTACAACATTGTTATAACCTCATACAGATGATAGAAGAATTATTAGCTAAAAGAAAAAACAAAAGAAAGAAAATGCTGATATGAGGGAAAAAATGAAATTAGAAAAGAAAATGCCAATGTAGGCCATGCCTGGAAGATTACAGATCATGTCTACTGCAGACATTTTCAACTAAATAAAATATCAAAGAAATGCCAGCTTACCTCGTACAAAGTTTTTACATGCTCCCGGAAAAGCTTCTCCAAGTCAGATTTATCTAAGTGAGGATTTGCTGCACGTCCTTGAGGATCCTTTTCCAACTTAGGCTTCGATTCTGTCCAGGATGCCTGCACATGGAGAGTGAATCATTGCTGGTTAATGATCAAGCAAAAGACCAAAGACCATTGGAAGAAGAACCACATACACAACCAAGGTTTTACATGGTTTTCCAAACAACACCTACGTCCATGGCAGCAGTAGATGTTTTCACATATTTGTTGTTTACAAATTACAGGACATATCCCCTTATAAAAGATGAAAAGTATTGCTAGATAAGACTCCACATCTCTAAATATGATGACATGAAAATTTACCATGATTCAATCATTTAGTGCAGTGGTCTTGAGTGTGGTGGCCTTTCGTGTATGGATGCTCATGCTACCAACAAAATAATGTCCACGGAAGCCTTGTCGATTTACAAGAGATACATGAAATATCTAAAATTTTCCAATGAGAATCACAAAATGGGCTATTTATCTTTCACACGATCATCGAGGAAATAATAACATTAAAATGACAGTGTAGAAAGAGTGATACTAGTTATGCGTGCAAAGAGAATATGGAAAAAACACATGAAAATAAATACACATGAGAATTTCTGAAATCAAATTCTGTCGGACAATCTTTTCAGCATAATAAAGAAGACCTGTATGTATGTTACAAAATCAGCTATAGTAACACAAAGTTGTCAACAATGAAGCAATGGCAGAAAGCAAGGTTATAACGCTATGAAAGTGAAGATATGGTGCCTACAACTTTGAAAAATATAAAGACCCCAGCAGAACTGGTCAAACTATTTTATGCTGCTACATAACACCTAACAATGTGACTGTACTTACATCGTCTAAAAGTCATTAACCAAAAGCGAAATATTGATGCATAAGCATATCATGGAATGCACTTATTCAAAGGAACCATGATACCATCTTACATTTTACTAAATTCCCAAAGAGCAAAAGCAAGAACCTTATGTCACTATCCATTTAATAGAAGAAAATTCCAAGCAGAGCAATTTCAAGTAAATCCTGTTCTTCCCCAAAGAAAAAAAGAAACCCAATTCTCTAACCAGGCCTACTGTTTCTCTTAAGCTGTAATCAGTTACCACAATGAAAGCAAATTCAAAATAACTGTTTTTCCTCAATGGTTGGTGAGCACTAGAATATCTTAATGCTTCCTATCCTATCTTCAAACTATCTTTTAGGCGTCTAAATAATCCAAATATATTGGAAGTGTATATATGCAGAGCAAAAGAAGAAAAATAAAAAAAAAAGAGGCCAAATGGAAAGCATAGTCGTCAATGGCGCCGCCATAGCGAGCGCCTGGGCAGCACCGAAAATGAAAGAAAGGAAAGCTCGTAAAGGGCGCCGCCATAGCGAGCGCCTGGGCAGCACCGAAAATGAAAGAAAGGGCCTAGGCGGCCTGGGTTTTGGCTGGGCTGCCCAGGCCCATGAATTAAAAAAAAAAATAAGTTAATAAACCCTAATTTCCTAAATATAAACCCTAAAAAAAATTAACTTAATAAACCCTAATTTCCTAAGTTAATTTTTGGTGTGTACAGCAGTACAAGCTCTAATTATACCGATTGAATCTTTGAAATTGATGTGATTTTATTAATCTTTGAGTGCTCTAATTGTTCTGTTAGTGTTTTCTTTTTGGGATGATTTAATTATATGAAGTTTTGTTATGTTCAATTTGTTGTTTTATGTCTTATTCAACCCCTTACACATTAATCTAATCAAAATAATACTAATTATATAAATATATAGATTATTTCTTATATTTGCGCCATCCTTTAAAAAGGCGCGCGCCATGCCGTGCGCCATGGCTCCAGGAGCCCTTGGCGCCATTGACTACTATGATGGAAAGGGATGGACACTTTTCAAGGAAGAAGTCCCTTTTTCTCCCCCCCACCCCCCCTTATATTCTGCCCCAAATACAGAAATTTAGATCTTCCCTTCCACCAGTTGCACAAATAAGACAACCTTGGATATCGGCAGAACCATAGTTCATAGTTATAAAAGACGCGATGTTGCACCCTGTGGCTCGAGACGCAAATGGCAAGACCCCATTGCCATTTTCATGGCGCTTGATGATAGCATTTCAAAATCTATAATTGAGAGGATCTTGGATGATTCACTCTCTGGAGCATATCCTTAGAGCTCATGATTTTGATGCAAAATTCATATGGCCCAATCAATTGAGTTTGCCCAAAAACACCCTAGCATACACCCACATGGCCTCAGACAATTTCCAACCACCGTGCCACAGAGCTCGCCCCTGATGCCCTTTAAACACTAGCAATTGCTTACTTGTGTAAAAGAACTACTCAGGATTCCAAATTATCATGCCAGGTATGTTGTCTACTACTTGTAATGAGTATGCCATATTATGTTGATTGATTTAGCTAACGTTAAGAATTGCATCTACAACAGAGTTAAATATTATACCATAATAAACCTACTCATAGAACACATCAATATAAATATTTTCAAGAATCATATAAAGATATAAATACCTGAGGATCTTTTATTGTTTCTACCAATAAAGCTTGATATGATTCTAAAGCCTCCTTCCGGCGAGCTTTCTGTCTCACTCTCTCAACTTCTTGTTCCTCCCTTTCTTTTCTCTTGCGTAGAGCTCTTTCTCTTTCCTTCAGTTTCTCCTATAACCAAAGAACAAATACATACCATAACAATCTCGTAACCAACAAATAGTAAATAACTAAAAGGGTTACAAAAGAACAATCAATAAGTTGTTCCCCAATTCATGGCCTCCATTGCAAGTGAGGGACAGCATTTAGTTGAAATAATAGAAGAGCAGGTTGTGATGTTTTCCACTGCAATGCAAGGTAACATAGTGATATATGTAACTATAAGAAAAACAGAGTAAGATTCATCACGATATATCTTACTTTAATCCTTCTTTGGAAGTGATATCGACATTATCATCTCATGAAATGCCTTGTCTGGTTTCATTCAATCTTGGAAACAGTAAAAGAAGTTAAAACATGTTTGTTGATATGTATTTTCACTGGAAATATTGAGCTATCACTCTTGTCTGGTTTCAATTTTCAATTTTTGAATCAGTCAAGTTTGTTGATATATATTTTCTCTGGAAATGTTGAGCTATGGTTCGCATCTCAGTCATTACTTCTTTTTATACATCTACATACATACAAAATTTTACAATCATTAATTTTTTAAAAACTAATAATATATTGTTTTTCATAATACTTTGACATGACATCAATAACAATTCTAAAATCAATAAAAATATAACTATCAACTTCACCCAAGTAAAAAATGTATTTGATTTGACAGCCTAACTATAAAAAAAAAAAGAAGTTAGCATTTTCATCAAATAAAGAATTTATTGTTTGACACCACTAACATATCTCATTTATACACGAAAATCTATATGAAACTGAAAACATACATCTCCCACTGATAACTGGAAATTGGAAATGAAAACAAAACCTAACATGTCAGTTTTGGAATTGCTTAAATATCTGAGTTTCTGGTGCATTTTGATCATCCTTCAATTCCCATATACAGCTAATTAACCCAATGGACAGACCGCATGCAAATCAATTATATTTTGAAGAACTTATATGGCATCAAATTTTACTTCCAAGAGAAGTTACTATGCTTAATAGCAGAACTTGGACATCAAGTACATCATATGCAAAAACTCATCTCTCTCTCTCTATCTCTCTGGGGAGTACGCATGGTTTGTTCTCTGGGATGGAGAATTTGGTTCAGAAAACAGAACCAAACACAGTGGAGAATATTTTTCCTAATCAGTCAGAAGATGAAGGGGCTTCTTCGTTTTCCAAACAAAGTGACATGCACTGAAATCGGAAGTTTATGTTGAAATCAAGAAAGCAGAGTTTGTGTTTTAACAATGGAGCTCATAGATCAGAGTGTGCATCTCAATAATGGGGCTTACATAGACCGTCCCGACTAACACAGCAGAAACTTGTCACTAAAAGCGAATCCAGGACATAAAATGACAAACAAAAATGTTACATCCAAGCTGCATCATGGACATAAGGAACAGACTTTCAAAATATAAATGTGGGTTTGAATATACAAATTCCTTTCTTGATTCATAGCGAGTTAACCTTAGATTAACATGTAGGCAACAGACTGCAAAAACGAAACAAAACCCAGAGATGGGCAAATGTATTGATTGAATTCTTTCTGATGACAAGGTCAAATATCTTAACCTAATCAGGAGAATGCATTTCATGAAATAGTTAATCACACCTACTCTTAGATAAGAAAATTGAAAAATTTTGGGAAAATGTTAAGCAAAAGGAAAGTAAACATGCATATTAAAACAGAATTAGCAATCTTGATTCTTGAAGGTTGGAAAAAGTTCTATCACCTCCTCGTCCTGTTTTGCCTTTGCCTTTCTCACTGTCTCTTCTTCAGCGGCCTTTAGTTCAGCTACATATTCGTTGAATAACTTCTCCCTATCCTCATGCTTGACAGACTTGTATCTGGGATCACATTTTAAGCTTTCCTTCACCTGCCAGAGAGAACTCATAACTTCATAAAAAGGTACATGTGGAATAAGAAATGGAATTTGTGTTTCACAATGAAATAAAGATAGATCTTTAAAACAGCTAGGCCAGACAATTCACCTGTGTGCTCTTACTTAACAGGTAATCTCAGAAATTGTTTTAAAGACTAAACACACACAGGCATACACGCATATATTCGTCTGTTGATACTAGCTTCTAGTAAGATTAAAGGAGATAATGAGGAAAAGAAGTCTTCTTAAAACCTACAATTAATTACATAACAACAGCTTGCCATCTCTCTATAAGTCCCCCAAAGGTAGACCCTTAGGGAGCCCCGTGCCTCGCACCAGAGAGAGGTAGGTGGCTTTCCATACAACTATTAGTATGTCCTGTTAGGTGCTAATGATCCAAAAGTCAAAATCTGAGATATCCTAACGTCTGGTTGGGAGGTTAAGGCCTTTTGGTTCAACCTAACAGATTGCATTAACAGTCTCCATGTTCATATTCCAAATATCAACCCTAATCGGCTGATCCACCAAATAACTTATGTTTAAGCAATTTTAATATGCTATATGAAAACACCATCCCTTTTTCAGTTCCATAATTTATATGTAAGAGCTTGCAGGTCGTATAGCAACAGCTCATGTTTGTACAGGCAGCCAACAAAGCTGAACAAGTTACTTATTTCTCAAATAAGCTGTATACAAACACTAAAACGTACTTAAGAACAATTGGTGCTTATGAGATTATTAAACAACCTCAGTCAGCATTGTTTTAGGCTCCTATGTTGTGATTGCTGTATTTGGAGTTAAGCATTTCAAGTCCATAATGATAAATCCATTACACTTGTTTGGATAATTCTATGTTTCAAATTATTTGAAATTCTTTTATTCCCATTTTGAGCTACTTTGAGTAATATTGTGACGGATTTCAAATCCATTTAATATTGGAGTCATTTGAAATCCTTTTTTCAAATTCTTTGTTCAAATCTAAATCCTTCCATACAAATGAAACCTTAAAGAATTTAAATCAGACTTCAAGATGTGTTTCAAATTTCTATCTACTTCAACAAATGCATTCACCACAAAACAATTCAGCTACATTTTCTGGCCCATAAAGAAAGAACAAAAGCTTTTGGTAAAGAAATCAATCAGACTTTCTTCCCTCATATTGTGAAAATGTCTTATTCATATCAAATAGTACATCATTAAGTACTCAGTGATACCACACCATATATTGAATCTTTGTTCAAAATCACTGTTAACAAGGAAATGAATAGACCTTGCTGAAGACCAATAAAGCATAATTAGTCTCACAACATTTTCTTCCCTCAACAATTAGCTGGAAGATCCTAGGAAAAAGAGCGGAAAATTTTAAAAACAAGCAATTAGTAAGTTATCTTGACTGCAATAATTTAATAATACCAAGTCAAAATAATTGACACTTCCCATGTCCTGCCGAACAACTGTAGCCAGGTTAAGTCAAGCCTTCATGCCAGGTTCAGCACAACCACAGAAGTTAAAAATAGATCAAGATTCTCCATTAACCAGCCATGAAGATCTGGCCTTCAGCAGTATTATCGACTTTATCATTTTCATAATAAAATGGAAAACTCCATCAAATTGTTGAGGAAAAGCATGGATAGAGAATTCATTTCCTATTTTATGTCGAACCACTATTTGTCAAGCTTTCTGCTTGTTAGTTTATTCATCATATTTACAAACTGTAAACCTCCTACTGTTTTTATAGTAATAACCAAACCCAAGTCCTTTTGTTTCATCAGTATATTCATAGTGTTCTATGCACTAAGTCTTCAAAAGATTCTCCGGAAAAAAGCAAGAAAGTCTTTGGCATCACCAGCATTAGCATCACTCGTAAAGAGGGAGAAATCACTCATTGTTAACCCTCAAAGTACTGAAGTTAGCAATGCACAATGAGTATCTATTTAGCAACTAGCATTCACACATGCATGTACAAGATTGTTTGCGTAAGCCTAGCCTTCACCAGGGGGAACCAGAAATAACATTTAGT
The DNA here is from genome assembly GCF_000512975.1 of Sesamum indicum. Lineage (NCBI taxonomy): Eukaryota > Viridiplantae > Streptophyta > Magnoliopsida > Lamiales > Pedaliaceae > Sesamum > Sesamum indicum. The sequence goes on from NC_026147.1 coordinate 17,419,204, forward strand.
TTTGGCATAAACATACCTTTGACCAGCGGGAACTAGAAGTGATATCTCCTTTATCATGAAGCATCGACTTGAAATTAGATATTGCAGCAACACGCTCTGCTTGAGCTTTTTCTTGCGCAGTCCTTTTCAGAGGAAGAACCCTGGAGAAAGGAGGTAAAACCTAGGTTATGAAATAGAATACAATAGACTTAGATAAACTGAAGCTTCATCACATCCATCAAACAAATCCAAGATTATAAGAACTCACACCAAAGGTTTGATGTGTTAACTTAATATGAAATGCGATACAATAAACTTAGCTAGATCTGTTGTCTACTGCACTGTGTTAATATTTCTGGAGTTCAAGAAAAAGGAAGAAGAAAAAGAACTCGGCTATTAAACATCCAACCATGCCAACCAAATGATATGCCTGCACCACCAACTCACATGCGAAAACAAACTAATGTAAGGAACACAAAACTAGTCAATTGAGGGCCTAAAATTCAATATTAAATCTAGACAACATTTTCCCATACATTCACACATGAGGACATAAAAAGACTGTACAAAAGGATTAATATTGAATAACTATACAGAAAACATTATCATGTAGCATAAAATTCTTATTTGAAAATGTGAGTCGTTATCCAGTTCATACCACCGTCAATTCCACCGAGTGATTTACATATCCCAAAAGGTATTAAAAGGTTGTGCAGATTCGAGGCTATTTGTATGCTGCAAAGTTAGATACATATCATTTATTAACTCCTAAAGTTGCTCTCTTGTATCATTAGCATTCTGGCTAAAAGCACATCAAACTCCAGACAAGTGTGACATGTAATTCCATGAAAATTACAGATTTAGGACTAAATATATTGAACATTATGCCTTCACATATATCAGATTCTCTGTGTGTAGATATATATATAGAGAGAGAGATGAACAGAAACAGAATAGATTATAAAAAGATAATATATATATATAAAGAGAGAGAGAGATAGATATAGAGGGGGGGGGGGGAGGAAGAAAATCCATTTTGGGTGTAAATCCATGTGATCTGTATGTAGTGGAGATAGAAGAAAGCCATACTAAATGAGCATAAAGAGTGGGCTAACTTCCTCTCCCATGTATGATATGACTTGGATAACATGAATCTTCAATATTTAAAAAGCACACTCAATGAGTACAGCATAGAGAGGAACAGGGAACCTGGAAGATGGGAGTTCATGTCTATACCTGCTTCACACTCCAAAAGGGTCAATATATTCTCTATTAAATACCTAAGTCAAAATGGAAAATGGGAAGCCAACTACTAATTTCAATGGATAAATAACATCTAATGTTATGCTTGAGGCTTGACCAATTATCTGTTGTCCTTAATTACTTTTTACTGGAACAATGATTGAAAAAAAATAACAAGGTCCAAACTGGAGCAAAAGTATAAATGAAGAGAGAGATGGTTACCACTAACACATTTGGTGTAAGTACTAAATTGTATGAAAATTATACCTCTCATTTAACAATGCCTCTCGTTCTTTCCGGTCCAAGGCCTGAAAACGTGGATCTTCTCCCCATCTCCTCTTAAATGTTTGATAATCAGTGTTGTGGTCAATATCCTGAATATTTAAACACTTGTCTTAGTCTCTTGACTCCATAATGCCTATCCAAAATTCAAATTGTAAAAGAAACAGAGAATACTTTAATAGGAGACAATTGCATCAAACCTCCTTTGCTTCTTCGAGTAACTGCTTGAAACCCTCCAAAGCAGCCTTCTGAGCAGCTCTCTTTTCCTTCCGCTCCTCTTCAGCACGTGTCCGGACATAGTGTTCAAAAAGAGCTCTTCGTGCACTGTGGTTTGGTATAGCCTGTACAAGATCAATTTCATGAAGACAAAGCAATGGCAAACACACTTTGTACTGAACCCCTATAAAGATGCATAAAATAAGAAAGTTAAGTACATAACCAGTGATGGGAGACCAACAAAGATTGCAGGAAATAAATCCATTCAAGTTTCTAGAATCCAGTAAACTTGTGGTGAAGAAAAACGAAATAAGAAACAAGTAAATATAATAACTGAACTCTTCTAAGAGATATCATTGCACATGTATCATGTTTGAACCATTTTTTCTAGGTTGTTTCCATATTCATGCAGACCCTCTCCCATTCATAATAGAGCTTAAAACTTGAAATTGGAAAATTTCAGGGCACAGTCATAAACTTCTGGAATAAAATCCCCCAATTATTCTGACAAGACTGTTAAGACATGGCCAGTCTTTCTGGCATCATAGAAGAAATGAAAGCATGATATCGTTTGCTGAAAGCTACAAAAATATTAAGCAAAAGAGTCCACATTGCTTGCTGGACACAAGATCAAATAGCCTAAAAAGAACAAAGTCAACAGTTCAAACATTTAGGATATGCAGCATAACAACGACACAAATTGGCCTGAACTTTGGGAGTTTTCCCCACAAGATGTAGACTACCAACACCAGGAAGCCCCTTCTAAATAAATAAGATAGTCAAGTTGCAGACTTACTTTAGTTATTTAACACAGTTTATTACTGAGAAAACTTGACCCAGAGATGCCATGAGATTTTCAGGGCTTGTCCATACAATCTGTAATTTTCAATCTGGGTCTGGCTGTCTATTATTATATGAATTGGATGTATATTGATTGAGTAAATGTCTCATTTAAATAAAGATTGTGATTAAATTATAGTTTGAATATGATATTTACTTTGTATGATAAAATGCATGATAAAAAAGAATAAGTGAAACCAAGTTTCTAATTGAATGGATAAGATTACGCAGGTAACATTTGTGCTGCTTTTGTATATAAATACAAATTGAAAAGCAGGTAACATTTGTGCTGCTTTTGTATATAAATACAAATTGAAAAAAGAACAAAAAGACAGTTTAGAATATGTTTGTTCTTACTAACCAAAAATACAAATAGGTAAAGCCAAAAAAGGGAAGGAAAAATTTATATTGTATAAATTCTCTTATTCAAACTTAGAGGAATAAGAATAGTTCAGATATGATATTTGAATTGTTTCAAAGTTGCCAAAACACTTGAGCAAATAAGAAAACCTTAAGACATGCAACCCAAAACAAACACTCCCATAAGCTCTCTGGAATATAAGCCTTTATATAGTTTTCAACCATTTCAATTAGTTCTATAGACATTTATTAAGCCTAAAACAGACACTTCCTGTAAGCTCTTTGGACATTAAACCTTTATCCGTTTATGGACCACACAGATTCTCGTATTTTTGTTTACAATAGAGTCTGGGAGGCATAAAAGGCCTTTTACGCGTGGAAGGAGCAAAATCATATCGAACACTAAAACCATAATCAGCAAGCCCAATTATTATTCATCCATTGATCTATAGATCCAGTGTTCCAGATAAGATGATTTCCAAAACTTGTAGAACTGCAAAAACAATTTATTGCATGCATGAAAGGCTGACAGCAGATGCAAGCAATCAACTATATATTCAGAGAATTACACTTAAGCCACCCCCATCCCTCCAGAAGATGCTAAAAATTATCAACTCCCCTTCCATGTTTAAAAATTCAAAAGACCACCTCTATGAGAATACTCTGCTAGTAAATGAAAATGGAAGTGGTTCATCTATGCTAACATCATAATTTCCCTTTCAAAGCCCTAATATCACGGTGAGCTTTGAAGTTGATGCATTTTCAGAGGAAAGTTTTTTATAATTTTGAAATATAGAGGGGGGAGTTGCTAATTTACCATTTTCAAAGGGTATGTAAGTGTAACCAACCGCATGTTTATTCGCTTGGTTGGATTCAATAGCTTCCTTTTGCAATCTATTTATTACCAGAGGTGTTCCAGATACCAATATTTGACTGTAATGTAAAATTCATAGGGCTTCAGATGCTGTGGTTACAAAAATATATCTAGACCCTAGATCGGTACTATTTATAATCTAAATTCTAATTATCTATTCAGCTAAAATGCAGTACTCCATAAACACAGTGATAAAATAGACCAATGCAAAGACAAATTACCAAGGTATGAAATTCCAATAGCATAGATACACACCTACATAACCCTGACGGCATCAAAAAAAACTTATAACATTAAAGCAAGTTCTTCCAACTGCAGAATGTAAACACAAGTATAACAAATATATATAAAGAATCTCTAGAAATATGGTATGTCCCAAATCCACAGAAGGTTAACACATTGCTAAAGGAATAAACAAACCTTAAAGCGTGGATCAAACACTATTTTAGGAAGTTCTTTCTCCCATTTTGAGAATGGTGCCACTCCCCGTTCCTTCAGCATCTCCTAGAAATTGCAAAAGCACAAAGGTAACTTAATGCCACAGGATGTTAGTATATGAGCGGAAATCTTTGAATCAAAAGCAAAACAAGTGGTACATATAGCCAGCACATAGCAACAGAAATCTAAGAGGACAAGACAGAAGCTGAAGAGCCAACGCCATCATTTGAGCTATCAGCTACTTAACCAAAAAATTCAAAGGATAGTAGAAAATTATCTAAAAGAGTTGAAGGCCCTACTTGTGTGTATGTCAGCATCAATATATGAAAAACGGAAAGAGAGGGAGACAAGCGACAGAGAGTGGTAAAATTTCTCAAAATCAAAGTGGGAAAGGCAATAGCATGAAAAAGGAGCATTTGGTAGTGTGTGAGAAACACTTCCAGGGATAACTTAATGAAGAAGAATGTTCACTCAAAACTGTTTAAACTCCAAGGACTATGGAGAATCATGCGCCAGCAAGTTGAGTAGCAGAATATTAATAAAAACTTTTATTTCTCACATCTAGTATTAATCACATTTGCTTCCCCACTCTTCATTTAGCGATATGAAAAATATTTCAAACTAGTACACTTGGAATAAAGATTTCAATATTTATACGATCAAGAAGTACACTTTTTTAGTACAAAATAACCAAATATACACCATCTGTCCGTAATAGTTTAGAAAGTTTATCAATTTATATTGTCTTGGATTGATCACACTCTCCGGGTGCCAATGATAGAATATATTCACTGTAACAACTCTGAAGCATGGTGAAAGATGTTCCAAGTAAGAATTATAAAAAGAATCATAGGCTTAGGCCCTTCTAGCCACTCTCAATTCCATGCCCCCAATGTTTTCCATGCACAGAGTTAGACAGCTTATAAAATCCATTGCATTGCTCGACCTTTACTGGAATCAAGAAAGAACTTCTACAGCCCATGCTAATCCCATGCGCTCAATCCAATACATAGCTCATCTTGGACTTCACCTTTTTCAGACTTTTTTATCGTCATCTCATATCTTGACTTCAGTTCATCAGCAAGACATGGTAGTCTTCTATGCATATCATAATTTTCAAATGGACATTGCATGCCGCTCACAGCCACACCAACTCTTAGTTATCAAAACAAGTTTTATTCGAGGAAACAAAAAAGTTTTTAGTGCTGGTGGCATAATTTATACACAGACAAATTACGCTATTTTACCTTGAAAAGCAGGTTGAAAAACACTTCTATAAAGATTCAAGGGAGAATAATCAACTGAAGACTTTATATGATGATACATATAACAGAAGCCTTAATTCATTTAGAAAATGATTTGGAGTGATGAAGAGCGGACAAGCTCTCCAGAACAATGCAAGATCCATTTTCACATGCACACCATTAATCATATGCACATTTGGGCTCCTCAAGAAGCAGAAACAAGATTCAAGTAGTTACGCTAAATGACCCCAAATTAGTATTACCAAAAAAGACAAGTTAAACAAGACAAAAAATAAAAATACCTTAAACTGGAGGATGCATTCCTCCTTGGTGGGTCCTCCATCTTCATCCTCTGAATCTGAAGAGGAATTGGATATATCACCATCAGTATTCGCATCCTTGCGCTTCTCTTTATTATTTTCATTCAGGAGACCCTTGATGGAAGCCTCCATAGGTTTTGAGCCATTTAGTTCTAAAGCCACTGCACTGGACAAAGAAGGGCCTGGGGAACTAGAGTCCGGCATTCCAGAATCCTGCAACTTCTTTTTTATAAGATCCAGAGCGGATGACGCCGAGACACTTGAGGGTCTGATAGCTGTGGCGTCACGACCTCCTGTGTTAGCAGCAGGTGTGCTTAAATTAACAGCATCAGGTCCTCTTTCAGTTATTATATTAGTAGCTGTCACTGATACTGACTGTGCTTTCAAAGCATCAGCATCCTGCTTCTTTCTCAACTCTGTCACCTCACTAGGTATTTGCCAGCTACTTAACTGATCAGGAAGCATATGACATTGTCAGATTACAAGTCCAATCATCTATTAAATAAGCAAAAAGATACAAAACGAGAAGCAATGATATAACCTGATACATTTAAAAGGGTTAACTATAGGGCCCTCTATTGAGGTTTATCCACCATACATGCCCCACCTCAGAGGTTCAATATCAGTTTACAAATTACCTCTTCCATATTATCACCATAATGGAAAAAGATGGCATAAGCATATATTATGAAAATTCCGCTGCACCTCTGCATTATTACACCAAATAATTGGTACAACAACCCCTATGGTCTGTCTAAATTCAGACCAAGCCTCTAGAACTAGTGCAGTTTAGCAAAATTCTTTCTCTAATATTTGTTTCTTAACATAAACTACTAAATTATTCTCTCAACTGTATACTTTGACACATTTGTCTACTTCAATATTTTAAAAGTGCAGCAGTATCTGGTCTGTGAATGCACAAGAGTTTCAAACTTTTTTAAATATAATTTTAAAAATAATGAAGCACACATATTTAAGCTGCCTTTTACTTTTCTTGCCAAAAAATTAAAACTAGAAAACACTAATGAAAATGTCATTTTATTTGAATAAACAAAAACCTTATTGGAAATTCTTACACACAGTTATACTTAAATTTGTTGTCATTACTCCCAACAATGCCACCAAATGTTGCTTGCCCCGGGATTTCATTCTCCCATGACTATGAGGAAGAAAAGAAGAGAAGTGGAAGAGTCCCCACTCTAAATCCAAGTTTGGCGTCAACAATAATGTCATCAATAGATTCAGAAATTTGAGTTTATATTTAGTAACCTTAATTGAAAGGTTAAAAGTGCCTGCAATAAAAATTTCAATTATTTTGTCATTTATCTAATAAACTGCTAAGGATTTATTTGTAATTAGGATGAACCTAAAGCAGGTTATAATTGGATATTTCAAAAGGAGGGTCCTTGTATATTGGACTAATCTTGCGGGGGTTTACAGTTTCGGATGAAGGGTAAATGGGTCATTTCATCCAAGAACCAGTCTTTGCAACAAATATTAGCTTTAGGATAGGTAAACATAATTTGGACAAACCTCATGGGAGGTCATATAATTAACCTAATAAAACACACTTCATGCAAAATGCATAGTTTATGGATGATAATAAGAACACGTT